>NW_019723298.1:1017271-1101844 GCF_002891405.2 Cryptotermes secundus
AATTTGGGAATTTTTTACTTGGAATCAGTCTAAAAATTTTTACACATTTTATAAAGTCTGTAAATTACAATATCTGATTCTACATTCTTTCTAGAAAAAAAAACAGCGTTTATTTCGTTTGTTTATCACAGAAATTGCAGAAATAGGAGCAAATTTGGTAAATGATTGCAGTTTTTATGGATTTATAATCGCGGGTATTTAAATTAATTCCGTACCGCTGCCCATAACGGAATTTAAATGCCCGTAGGATAAAGGTTAATTGAACTAATAACTGCATAGCTTCACCTCTTTGCACTAGGCTATATCATTTCAGCGATTATGATTAATGAAAATACGTGAGGAAAATTGTTCTGGCTACCATATGGTCCTCAGAACAGGTGGGGTAAACTTTTTCTGTGACCCTACGTTTAGGAGGAGATGGAAGATTGTTCCTCTCTTTTATTTTCTTCTTCCATCTGCTCCCCCTGTCCGCCATGTGGATGAGAGAGGGAACTGTCCAAACCCCTCTTAAAGTCATTAATCCAGAAGATGGCAACTGAAAGGTTCGCTTAACATTCCATACAGCCTAGTTCGAAAAGCAAAAGCCACAAAAACCTAAGGCCCAAAACTAGTGACTGTTGTTATGGTATAGTCAAGTGCATGTTACTCCATAATGATATCACTGATAAAGGAATTCATATAGTGTCACTGACATTTACGCCATAGCAGTGCTGAAAATGTTGGGGTGTAATTTTTGGTTAGGAGGTTCCTTGCTCACATTTCTGCGGAACCGTGCTGGAAGTTTAACGCAGAAACAACTGCTGGGAATGTGTCGAGATGCAGGTGCTGGAATGCGCTATCTTGAGTCAAAGAACTGTATCCACCGAGACTTAGCTGCTCGAAATTGTCTAGTCGGTAAGTTACATATGTACCTAGAACCAGTCATGATTAGTCCTTTCTGACAAACCATCAGATAGTTTGATAATGGGAGTTACTTTTGGGCCATGAAGGCTTCAAATTGCCAAAACTGAATAGTGAAAACTATGATATGTATGTACTGGCCGTCTTGTAGTGCACTCAATTTCACATGCCACTTCACTACATGTTTCGGCAATGTTATGCCATCCTCAGGTGCGTTATTTACGCTAAGCTATTGCATTGCTTGCCATCATGTGTCATTCATAAAATTTGTACATACTAACACTTGTTAAGATTTATCATCTTATGCTTCTTAATTCAAACTCACGTATGGTTCTTCCACTATGGGAGTCGTTTTTCCTATATTTTGTGTATACTGTGTCTTGTTACGTGTCCTTCCTTTTTGTGAACATTACAACGCTCGCAGCCAAAAAGGATGGACACGTAACAAGACACAGTATACACAAAATATAGGAAAAACGACTCCCATAGTGGAAGAACCATACAATACGCGAGTTTGAATTAAGAAGCATAAGATGATAAATCTTAACAAGTGTTAGTATGTACAAATTTTATGAATGACACATGATGGCAAGCAATGCAATAGCTTAGCGTAAATAACGCACCTGAGGATGGCACAATGTTGCCGAAACATGTAGTGAAGTGACATGTGAAATTGAGTGCACTACAAGATGGCCAGTACATACATATCATGGACGAGAATCAGTGCAACAGGATGCTAAAATACAACATTAGTGGAAAACTATTTAACAAAAATTCTTGGATATACTGTATGCAAAGTTCACATTTTAATTTAGAGTCTGTTGTCACCAGTTACTCACTCTTTCATTCCTAAAATTGTAATAATGGAGTTTTCATTTCTATCAGTTTTACCATTCATCCATTGATCATTGCTGGTCTGCACAGATTATTGGTGCACTGTCTCTTATTAATGACCTTTTACCAATTTAAATTAAGGTATCAGGTCAGACCCTAAAGACATTCTGATCTTGATGTATCAGCTAATGTCCCTTCGTTCGGCAATGATTTTAAATGAAAAAACAGAAACTCCACATTTTAATAGTGTGTACACACACACACACACACCTCTCTCTCTCTACACAATGGCACATCCTGTTAGACTGCCAATTAATTGTAGTTGGCTGCTGGCTCATTGGGGTCTTGCTGGGGATCCAGTAGAGATGGACTTCTCGTAGGGTTATATGGACATGGTGAAAACTGTCGTAAACCAGACAGGGAATGAAATTAACTATTGGTAAATGAGACTTTAATTTCAAAATTTAAGGCACAGTTATCCATACCATGTCACCACATTGCATTCAAGGATGATCATGTTTTCATAATATATATTGCTGAAAATTTTATCAACAAACATTTTCATCTAAATGTTTATCAAGGAATTTTGTGGTGGTGTGGGTTGGAATGAATTTCTTGATGCCCTGTGTATACGCACCAAATTACATATGCAATTGGTAGCCTTTTTTAACATAAAAATTAACTCGATAGAAGTTGCATTTTTTTTTTTTTAATTATTCAAACTACATAGCATTTCAGAATGTTACATGAAATAAAACTGCTAATGCTGCCACCTGCTGCTGATCTTTTTTTAAGGTTATGAAAACAGTGTGAAGATATCAGATTTTGGAATGTCACGAGAAGAAGAGGAATACATAGTATCAGATGGCATGAAACAGATTCCCATTAAATGGACAGCCCCTGAAGCATTAAATTTTGGTAAGTATAGATATTGATAGGTATTCCTGTTACAGAGATTGTATTCTGTACCATATTTATTATACGAGTTCCAGATTACAGCTGTTGTGATATTGGACAACATTCATTCTGAGTTGTAAACAGATTGATTCAGTTTACTATTAACTTGCAGACTTGGCCAAACACTACAAAATATTGCAGTGATGAAGTTTGTAGTGGCTTCATTACAGTGTTTCTACTCGTCTTAATGTTCTGTTATAGTCTAGACAGGAGATTTATGCTATCTCTAAGCAGGTTGATAAGAGGGTATTGAAACATGAATTGTTCAGAGAGACTTTAAATTAGAATGGGGTGGGAAGAGTTTTAAATATTTATGAGTAGTATAGCCAGACTTTGTGTAGCTGAGAAACTGTATGTGAAACAACAATACACACAAAGTTTGTAAATGAAATTCCACTTATTTCGAAACATTATGATAACAGCAACATAAAAGGTTCTTTAGAATATCAGTGTTAGAAGGCAACACTAAAACAGTTCTGAGCTGGGACTACATGAAGCCTCATTACAGTGCATGTGAGATGTATTTCATAATTGTCAAACATGGGTTGGGAAAGCAACCTTACATCGTTTGTGTATACAACATTTTTCTACACATGGAATATAGAAAGTTTGTTTGAAATGAAAGAAGTCTTTGCATCATGTTATATTTGTAATATATAATAATACATAGTTTGAGATAAAAATTAATTTGCATTGAAATGGGGCATATGTAGTGCTGAGATGAAGAGGTATGTCAGGAACAAAAGTTCAGAATTGCTGATGCTTGAGTGCTGCAAAACTCTCTTCAGAGAGTCTCTGATGATAAGTGGAGAGATATTTTACATGTTGAGTTTAATTTAAAATAAATGCCTTCATGTATTTGTGTGGTTCCATGATAGCTTTTCATTTATGAGAATTACGAATGGCGTAAAATGGCAGGGTACTTCTCTTTTCCATAAATGTCCCTGAGTACAGAAGTGTTCAGAGCAGGAACAGGGTTCATGTTATAGACAGAGTTAACCCTGCAAAAATTATGATCCCAGTTTGTTCTGTTTCAAAGCAATTTCTCTTGATAGAATAATAAGATTTTCATTGAGTTTCTTATGAACAATCTCCGGAACGTTTGCATGAGAATCTGCGTAGGAGAAAATATTGTAGTGGAATTGAGCATCAAGATGAGTCAGCCTTGCCATTGGTAGGCATTTACTCTTTAAATTATGGAGTTTTGAATGAAGATTTGACTGGAACTGCTTACATTCAGTGTGTTGTGACATGCCTGATTTGTCCCTGGTCATCCAGGCAAATATACATCCCTGTGTGATGTGTGGAGCTATGGGGTGCTGGCATGGGAGATATTCTCACATGGAGGGACACCATACAATGGACTTAGTAACTCCAAAGCTAGAGAAAAAATAGACTCTGGTAAGTGAGAAATACAAATAATTGGTTGTAACATGATGAGTCTTTATAGCTATGAAAGTATTGTGTGATCTTTTTCTTTCTTAAGGCACTGTTAAAAATCAAGTCACAGATATTATTCAGTTTTGAGTTTCATTTGAAGGTTTGTTATGGTTGTCATAAGTGTTATCATAATAAACATGAGCATACCTTTCAGTGATAGTTACCATTGTATTTAATAAGAGGAACAAGTGTATGTTCCCAGACTTTACAATTTAATTATCATATTAAAATTGAAGGTGTACAGGGTGTACAGTATGTCATCTGTTGGCATGTACTACAGGCAATCAAATGATAAAGCATGTCCTATTTGGTAAAGTTTCATAAAAGCTTAATTGTTATGCCTCAGATAATCATTAATGAATATTAAGAAGAATACTACCTTTTTGGGTGTGGTGCAGTGTAATCTGGTAGAAGTTCACCGATGTTTTGAGGAACATACTGTTTCCATATTCTTGGCCAGCTGCTTGTTGGTTACTGCTTCCTTGGCTTATTCTTTGACCCTGGAGATGGGGGAGCCATGTTCCTCCAAAATGCTGGTGGAGCTCTACTAGACTACATGGCATTATGTTCAGGAAAATAGTACACTTCTTAGTCACCACTGTGACATTTATTGGTCTTCATATTTTTTCTGCTGTGTCTATACCTGAACAGAAATTGGGTGTGGTTTTATTTTACATTGCTAAAGTGTCATGGGGCTGGTCACGGTAGCCGAGCAGTCTAAGGCATGTACTGTCTCCGCTCACTTGGAAACCAGGATCGTGGGTTCGAATCCCACTCAGGGCATGGATGTTTAGTTTGTGTACAGGTAGAGGCCTTGCGATGAGCTGATCACCCGCCCAAGGAGTCCTACCGAATGTGTAAGATCTAGAAAAACCGAAGTGAACGTAGAAGTTCATGGAGGTAGGCCTAGGCTCACTGGGGCTGTAGTGCCAAAGGAAAAAAAAAATGTGTCATGATTAAAAAGTACCATCACTACTGATTTTTATTTTATCTGTTTAAAGTTAAAATCTGAATGTAAAATTTTTCATGAGAATTTAGTTGTGAAGACATGTCCACTTATACTTTTCCCTTTTTATGAGTGATCATTTAGAATTACAGTCAACTCTCGATTATCCGGGGGCGGATTAACCAGTTTGCGGCTTAGCCGGGGCTAATGAGGCTTTTTTGAGGCTTATATGTTGTTTAATATTCATTCACTTTTGTTTCACGTGGTGAGTTGTAACACTATTTTCACACTAGTGTGAACCGAGCTCTGCATTCTTTGGTCCCATTATGCTAACACAATGTTCTAGGGTAGGGGTGAAAGAATGCAAGGATTTGTGGAAAGTTTCAAGGACAGATACATCGCCCCAGTTAGTATTTTTGTATCGATCTTCAAGTGCGTTAGCAAAATGTCAGCGTGTAAAAGGAAGCATGTTGTGTTAAGTATTCAACAGAAACTTGAATTTATCAATCAGTTGGGGAAAAGAGGTGTAGTTAAACAATTAGCAATGCAATACGGTATTGGAGAACAAACTGTTCGTGATTTGAAAAAACAAAAGAATCAGTTAATTTCCTTTGCTTCATCTTCTGCTTCAAGTGGAATGAAGAAGAGAAAAACCATGAAAAAATCAACATATGATGATCTCGACAAAGCAATGCTGATCTGGTTTAATCAACTAAGGGCACAAGGAACAACAATAACAGGAGCAGTTTGTGCTAAACAAGCTTCTTCCGGTTGGCTAACACGTTTCAAGCAGCGTCGTGGAATACAAGAAATTAGTATTCAAGGTGAGAAATTGTCAGGGGACTTGTCATCATCAGTTCAATTTTGCACCGATTTTGATAGTTTCGTGAAAAGTGAAAATCTGCTGTCAGAACAGATCTATAATGCCGATGAAACGGGTCTTTATTGGAAATGCTTGCCAACCAGAACTTTGGCATTTCAAAATGAAAGACAGGCTCCAGGTCACAAATCCAGTAAGGAGAGACTGACAGTCTTGTGCTGTTCTAATGCATCAGGAACACACAAACTAACACCAGTAGTTATCGGCAAAGCAAAAAGACCACCCTTTTTTAAAGGAACAGTAGCTCCAAGTCTGCCTATCCATTATTTTAATCAGAAAGGAGCTTGGATGAATAGAGCGATATTTAAAGACTGGTTTGAATTTAAATTTGTGCCTCAAGTTCGTGACCATCTAAAATCCCAAGGCCTACCTGAGGAAGCTATGCTCCTCATTGACAATGCACCCTCACATCCTAATGAAAGTCTTCTGAGGTCAGATGATGGAAATATTTTTGTGAAATACTTTCCTCCTAATGTTACCACACTTATCCAACCAATGGATCAAGGAGTTATCTCAAGTATGAAGAGAATCTACAGATCAAATTTGCTACAAAAGTACATCGATGAAGGCAATGATCTGATGTGTTTCTCGAAGTCTTTTTCAATATTAGATGCCATATACAAGATTTCAGCAGCATGGGATACAGTAAAGCCGTATGTATTGAAAAATTCATGGAAGAAACTGATGCCTTTCATCACTAATGAAGATGACAAAATCCATGGATTCACTGGATTCAGTGAAAATGAAATAGCCATAGAATTGACAAAATTAGCTAACCAAGTTCATGGTGGTGAAGAAGTCAATGAGGAAAATATAAGAGAGTGGTTTGACTGTGACTCNTAGGCCATGAGATGACATAAAAATGAGGTTGAATAAATTTAAATACAGGTAGGCCTATAGTATTATGAAGGTACAGTATTACAGTACTACTTTTAATAAAATTAGTCTTAACTGGGTTTTTGATTAACCGTGATTTCCATCCCCACCATTATCCCAGATAATCGAGAGTTGACTCAACAGAGTCCCATGTTGCATATCAATTTAGTGTAATTAAAAACAAAACTTATATAGTGTTGACATCTTCATGTACTAAATCAAAGTCATAGTAACAGAATTATTGCTTGTCTTCCACTTCATTGGTCCTAACCATGAGAAATAACAACAGAAAATTTTTTGTACTTTTTACAGGTTACCGGATGCCTGCACCAGAAGGCACACCAGATGAAATGTATCATCTCATGTTGAGGTGCTGGGAATATGAACCAGAAAATCGTCCACATTTCGACCAAATCTATTTAGTGGTGGACACACTTTATGGTACCCATAGATAGTACTAATTCTGCAAACCCACCAGCCTGTCTTCTCTTCCAATACTTTGGATCCTTTTTTTTTTAGATTCACAACAGAAATTTTTAATTCTTTATTAAGTGTGTTGTGCAGAAAGAGCATACTTAATTTCATGCAGTATTTCTGTGTGACATCTCCTATGTCATACATAGAAAATGCCTTCCAAACCAATATTACATATTCATTTATTTGCATGAACAAGAGAAATTTGCAAAATCCAGAAATACTTGCCCATACTTAGAAATACTGCTCAAAAGTTAAAACTTTGTGAAAAGATAAAGGTTATACAGAGACAGTCACTTTTGTTTCTAACTTAGCAGTAGTACTTTTTGCATAATATGTCATGGATCGTGCAAAATTGAACTTCTTGGAGACTATGTGTTATCTCAGGTTGAATACAGTGTGTGTTGAAGCACATAATAGGATGCATAATTATTATTATTAGATGGTTAACAGAATTATCCATTTCTGTTTGATATCTTGTGGCATTGTTATAAAGTTCAGTGTATGGGTGCCTTTTCTGCAGGCACACATTTTGTCTTTAGTGTGGAAGTCCCTTATTGAAATACAGAACAGAACATGCAGCTGAGCTGTATCAGTTAGGACCTCTACATTATTTGACAATCTGAGTGAATATTTTTTGATTATGTATTTTGTTAAATACTCACCAAATGGAAAGCTATTTCAAATGAGGAAATAACAGTTGTAATGACTTTAATATTTTGCTTTACATATTTATTTTGTACACAAGAAGGCATTTTTATAGATATTTGATAATATTTTAATGAGCATGAAGAATGAGTGTATGAAATATATGAAACGTACATCTTCCATCTTGCCCCATGTGCCCATATTTCTGTTTTGCATGTTAGCTGTGCAAGAACTGTGACTAGATGCAGGAAATTAGCAACTTCATCTAAAATAATATTCCATACTCTTAAAATTTAAAATCACCATTATTACATTAAAAAAATAGTTCCATTGATTCAGTAGAAAGCTCAGTGTTTACATCTGTTAGTGTGCACATTAATTGAAAATAATATTACTTGTAATATTGTATTTCAGCATCCCATTGTATTGAGGCATCATTCTACTTTTTACTAAGGTATCCATCAGTAATACAACTTTAAAAAGACATTAGGAATATGTTGTTCATTAAAAATGCATTTTAATACTATGACAGTTCAAATCAATAAAATGCCCATAGGCCTTTACCTAGTACATATATTTACACATGAATGTGTAATGTACAAGTGAATGTTCACTTGTAAAGAGGCCTACAGGCATTTTATTGATTTGAACTGTCATAGTATTAAAATGCATTTTTAGTGAACAGCATATTCCTAAAGTCTTTTTAAAGTTGTATTATTGATGGATACATTAGTAAAAAATGGAATATTACTCATAGTTTAAATTGTAAAATACTGAAGATATTGTTGTCCCTGTGTGTAAGCATAATCCCATGAACTTGTGTGAGGAAGTGGAGGAATATTTTCACACATTTTTAACCTCAGCACTAGATGCAAGAGGGGGTACATGGTTGCATAGTTGGTTGAGGTACTATGCTACAAGCTGGAAGGTTGAGGGTTGAAGTCCTGATGAGGTGGATTTTTTCAATTTATCTAATCCTTCCAGCCCCACTTTGGCCCTGGGGTCAGCTCAGCCTCTAACAGAAATGAATACCAGGAATCTTCCTGGGGTGTAAAGGGTGGCCGGTGCATAAGGCTGACAACCTTACTGCCATCTGTGAGCCAATTGTCTAGAAAATGTGGGAACCTTGCCATGAAACAAGACCTCGAGTATTCTTGCAACTTCGCGTTATTACTCTTCATTGTAACTATAACACAGAACGTTTTAACAAGTAATTTCACAGTCGGTCCTTCCATGTTAACAACTCTCACTAGAATGTTGAACTGTCCATCTCTCCAAGCTGGCCAACTGGCTTCTCTCAACACACACAGCCATGCTCGGTCCTCAGCTGGCTTATTATACTGTTGCCTGTTGCCTGTTGCCCTAGCAGCGGTAGCAGCGTCCGCTATTACATCATAGCAGGGAAGTTTTGCCTAACACAGCTCCTCTACTGTTGCATCACCGCAGGGCAATGTTACTGGCAATGCATGCGTTATCACGTCTTGCTGAGTCCACAATTCCCAACAAACCTCAACCTCTCACAACCCTATGGGCCTCCACAGGGATAACTTTACCTTTACTAGATACAAGCAAGCAGTCGGTTTTGTATTCTTGCCATTTTACACCTGTGGAAGGAGTGCAGTGTAGCCATTGGATAGGTAGGTGGGCGGGCCCTAGAGCCAGTCTGCCAAAGATAACTTTTGTCCTTGCCAAGAAATAAACCCCAGTTATTAACTGACTGAGATTATTGGGCTCTGAATTCAAAGATGTTAGTAGAATTTTGTTCCATACCTTCATTAATCATTAATTTGTTAGTATGTGCTAAGTGTACATGTTGCAGAACTATCTCTTGATGAACTGGTCAGCATTCAGGAGTAAGATGGTGGATGAATACAGAATGTATGATTGTGACCACCATGTAAGACACACTGTCATACTGAATGGTGCTAAAAAATCCAGCTTTGGACAACACTAATAGAAATAAGGATGCAGGCTCGCCTTTGAAACTTTTCTATTCTAACTTAGAGAATAGCATAATGTGTTACTTCTGTTTGAACAACAAACCAAGGCTACACTAAGGAATTCTGAGATATAAATTTCTAAGTTAATTGCAGCTATAATTATATGAAATGTTTTTATAATTGCTAGTCTTTCATGTGAGTTATGTACCTTGTTCTCTTTTCTCTTCTCATGGTTAACTCCGTAACTGACTGACTCCATGGAGCTGCATCCTTCTCAAGAAGCCGCCAGTCACTCAGCTACTCAAGAATTTCCGAACATTTTATGAAACTCGAAGGTTCATTACCATGTTCACAAGAGCCCTCAACTGGTCTCTATCCTTAGCCAGATTTATCCAGCCCATTCCACCCCATTCTGGTTTTGTAAGATCCATTTTGATATTATCCTCCCACCTACATTTATGTCTTCCTAGTCTTTTTTTCCTATATATGTAGATGAATGTATTGGAGATCATCAGTGCATATTTCAGTATAGCGGATTAGCTGCTGATTAGATATTCTGTAGTAACTATAGGATTCTGACGATGGTGTATAACACACTGATATATTGGGTTTCTGGACTTTATCCATCGTCCTGGTTTTTAAGATAACAAATAAAAACGCGACGTTTCGGAAACTGGATCTGTTTCCGTCCTCAGGTGAAGGAAAAGGGAAACACCTATTCTATTGAGGCTAGCTCTTTCTAACGGACCCAGCAGAACAGGTGTTTCCCTTTTCCTTCACCTGAGGACGGAAACAGATCCAGTTTCCGAAACGTCGCGTTTTTATTTGTTATCTTAAAAACCAGGACGATGGATAAAGTCCAGAAACCCAATACATCAGTAGATATTCTGTATTTATCAGAAGCTGTAGGAAAAAATTGGAATTCAGTAGGACAGTACATGCACTACTTACCAACTTCATTGAATACCTTATACTCATGAAACTTGTGAAGGTAATTAACATGTGTTCAAGGTAAATCTGTAGTAAATTCCATATAGGTATAAATGTGTCCAATACATTTCCTACACAGACCAGGCTAGGTTTTGGACATGCATACGATGCAGGACATGAAAAAGGAACCCATCCTGCAGATGGGGTTTGATAAAATGATACCAAAACACATGCATGATAAACCATTCATGATCAGATTCCCTTATAGAAGCGAATGGAAGGAGGGGTTTCAGCCCATCAGAAATGGGGGACTAATCTGGTACACAGATGGTTCCAAGACAAAGACACTGGAGTTGCGATGTATTGCCATGGTACAGGGAAAAAAACTTAGTTTTAGCCTTGGGAAGTACACAAAGAGTATTCCAGGCAGAAGTGCATTACATTAAGGCATGCACAGTTGAGAATTTAGATAGAAACTACAAAAACAGAAACATCTACATTCTGTCAGTCAAGCTGCAATTAAAGCTCTTGGCAAATACCAGATCACCTCAAAACTGGCCTGGGACTGCCATCAATCCCTCACACAACTTGCCAAACATAACAGAGTTCAGCTGATATGGGTGTCAGGTTGTGACGGTATTGTTGGTAATGAAACAGCAGATCAGTTGGCAAGAACGGGATCTGAACATTTGTTCATAGGACCCGAACAAGCTTGCGGCATCTCAGTAGGAGTTGGAAAGAAAGCAGGCAGGACTGGATGAACAGAAATCACAAAAAGCATTGGGATTCTGTAACCCGACTCAGACAGGCAAAGGGACTTATACCAGGTCCCTCTGCCAGAAGAATGAAGGATCTGTTAAAATTAAGCATAGACCAGTTAAGATGGGCAGTAGAACTATGTACAGGACACTATCAACTGAAAGGACAACTTTTCAAACTGGGACTAACAGCTGACCCCACTTGTGAACTTGCCTAGAAGAAGATGAATCAGCCATACATATTGTCACACGTTGGGTATGTAACGCAACAAGTAACTTCACACTGTCTTGAATGTGGCGAATTTATTCCACATTAGCTCTTACATTTACATAATTCACAGTTTCACAAATACTTCTCCTATAGTCATTTCCATTCACTTGATACAGCTCGACTCGGCGACTGCTAGACTGCAACTGACTGGTTACTCCCTCTTACTGACGAATACTCCTATTATGTAGCTTCTGCACTGACAACACAGAAAACAGTTACGTGATAGCTACCACTGTTGTGTGACGTCATGTTTACCGATTGCCAAGCAACAGTCTCTGCACAGAGTAGCCTGTTGCCGCATAGTAACCGCGGTGTCCCCTGGTACATCATCGCGGGGGAGGGGGTGTCCTGCATAGTGCAAATACGTCACACTGCTCCCTCCTTAAGGCTGTTCATCCCGAACAGCCTAACAGTACATCCCCGTTCCTTTTCTTCTAAGGCTGTGCTTGCTGTGTCTCCTGTTGTTTCGGCTACTTCTCTTGCAGCGACTATTCTCTGGCCGTTACATCCTCCGCTCCCTTCTTAGGATTGTTCGTCCTGAGCAATACCATGGTCCAGCGTTCGTCAATGCGTTATTTCACATTCGCTCATCACTTTCATTTTCCCTTCATGCTGGGGAGGCTGGTGTTTCTGCATTACTGGTTCCTCCTCTGCTTGCAGTCTCCTTTTCTTTTGGGGGGGGGGTGAAGGGGCCCACACCTCCACAAGGTCCATTTCCTCATTTTCGGTAACCCATTGGAAGTTCCAACTACATGTTCCATGATCTTTTCACCGAAAATCTCATATATGTCCTTTTTGCATATTCCCTTGATGTGCTCTCTTTCCTTGGCTCTACCCCTCGATGCTGTTCATGGTTGGGTCCTTTATTTGTTTGTTGTCTTGTAGTCTCTGTCCCTTATGCCATTGTTGCATTCATGTTACTTCCAACATCTATTCTCCATTTTTTTATTTGTTTCATTCTGGTCCGTCACACTAACAATTACAAATATAAATCACTCCGTCCAATGTGACCTGTAAGTTTTTTACTACATGAAAACTTAACACCCTTACATGTTTCGGTCTCTGTGGACCATCTTCAGAGGGCAAACATCACTACAAATAGGAAACCGCCATCACATAAGTTGTTTAGACGTAAAGTACGCACCCTTATATGCTACAATACATAGTACACAAAATAGAACATTTCACAAACACAGCAGTTTCCTGGGAATGTAAAGTTTTTTAAAAAATTGTATAAAATTTCTTAATGCTAATTAAAAATTTTTTGTATTGTCAATAATTAAAATTCGTAAACCATGCAGGCTCGTGTTCATCCTCCCATCGTCCCTCTTATATGGGGCAGATATTGTGCCACCTGGCTATCTTTGATGTGGAGGTTCTATATATCGTCCAGGGTTTGCTTGTGGCTGCTGTGCTGTTTTCACTCGATACAACTCGACCCAGCGACTGCTAGACTGCGACTGACTGGTTACTCCCTCTTACTGACGAATACTCCTATTATGTAGCTTCTGCACTGACAACACAGAAAACAGTTACGTGATAGCTACCACTGTTGTGTGACGTCATGTTTACTGATTGTCAAGCAACAGTCTCTGCACAGAGTAGCCTGTTGCCACATAGTAACCGCGATGTCCCCTGTTACGTCATCGCGGGGGAGGGGGTTCCATTTGTTCCATTTATCTATTCTCCATTTTTTCAGGGTTTCTTGTTCAATGTTGTTTTCATTTTGCCCCATACATCTTTGTCCTGCACAGCGTGTAATCTTTATTCCAGTTGCGGTCATTTCTTTCCGTGGTCCACAATTTCTTTGGGTCAAAATTTCCTTGAAGATGTTCCTCTTGTGCCATGCCACTGTTGCACAACGGTACACCTTCCTGCAGGCAGCAGCCAACTTCATCTGGGATCCAATCTCCTCGGGGCAGTTCCTTTGGCTCTCCACGTCACCCTGCAGCTTGCTTTTTGCCCCTATGCCACTACTTCCATCCTTTGACCAGTTTCACTATGGCGTCTTCTACAGGGATCTCTCCTTCTTCTGCCGTCTCAGGTTTCCTGTCCACTGAGGTTAGCTTTTCTTCTCCTAGACGTGCCTACATCTTTTGGCAGGACATCGTCTCTTCTTCTTCTTCATTAGGAATCTTCTGTCACTTCACTACATCCTCTTTCTCTATTGGATTTATCTCCATTGCATCTTGGCAAGCTGTCATCTCTTCCTGCCAGGCATTGATATTGGCTTTCAACCTCTTGTCTTGCATGGCAGCCATCCTTGCTTCAATGGCTCTCGTTTCTGCTAGGAAGGCTTCTATTTCTGCTGCCATCTCTTATCGCCAGGCTTCAATTTCCTCTCGCAGTTTTCTTGGCTGACTCTCCACTCCTCTCGGCCAGTCTCTGTTTTGGCCGGCCTCCATCTTAGCTTGATTAGCATCCATCTTTTTCAGAATTTCGATTATTTGTTCCATTTTCGTATGTCAACACTGTAAACACACACTTCAGTCAATGAGCTCCTACGAAATTGTGGCTTGTTTAAAGTTGTAAACAATTCTGACACCAATTTGTCACGTGACAAGTAACTTCACGCCATCTTGGATGTAGCGAATTTATTCCACATTAGCTCTTACATTTACATAATTCACAGTTTCACAAATACTTCTCCTATAGTCATTTCCATTCACTCAATACAACTCAACTCGGCGACTGCTAGACTGCAACTGACTGGTTACTCCCTCTCACTGACGAATACTCATGTTATGTAGCTTCCGCACTGACAACACAGAAAACAGTTACATGATAGCTACCACTGTTGCGTGACATCATGTTTACCAATTGCCAAGCAACAGTCTCTGCACGGAGTCGCCTGTTGTCATGTAGTAACCGCGGTGTCCCCTGTTACGTCACTGTGGGAAGTGCTGTTATGTCACCACATGGGAGGGGGGTGTCCTGCATAGTGCATTTATGTCACAATATCCTGTGTGATTCTGAGGCCATAGCTTATTTAAGATTCTGTCACTTGGTCCAGTTTTTTTATGGAACCAAGTTACAATTATGACACCCCCCATAAACAAAATCATGCATTTCATTTGATCTGTAGGGTTGATAAAGGGTTAAACAGAAAAAGGGGAAGCCCCATAAATCATTGAAGTTCACAGTGCAAGGGCCGGAAGGGCACACCCCTTATGCATTCATATATTCATTCAATTCATTCATACATACAGACCAACCTGAAATGAAAGAGTTCATTCTCGTTGTTTTTCAGCTTTAGAATATGCTATTAGGAAGATCCAGGAAAACTAGGACAAATTGAAATCTAATGAAAGACATAAGCTTTTGGTGTATGCTGAGGATGTTAATTTGTTGGCCAAACATGTAAATATCATTAAGAAAAACACAAGCCAAATTGGACACTGGTAAAAATGTTGGTCTAGATATAAATGCAGAGAAAACCAGGTATATGTTGATAACTTGTCACCAGAATGCAGGACCAAATTGTAATATAAAGGTAACTAATACTTCTTCATTTATTTTGGAATAAAAGTAGCAAAGGAAAATTGCATTGATGAAGAAATTAAGAGCAAATTAAATTCAGGACATGCTTGCTACCATTCAATTTAAGTCTTCCCATCTGCTATCTAAAAGTGTAAAGTTTAAAATATATAAAACTATAGTTTTGCCATGTGTTCTATATGAGGGGTCTCCCTCTGTGAAGAAAGAACATGGACTGAGGGTGTTTTGAGAACAGGATGCTGAGGAGAATATTTGCACCTGAAAAGGAGAAAATAATGGGAAACTGGAGAAAGCTACATAATGAGGAGCTTCATAATTTGTTCTTGTCAAATATTGGGATGATCACATTGAAGATGAGATAGATGGGGCATGTATCATGCATGAGATGAGAGATCTATACAAACTTCTGGTAGGAAAGGGTGAGGGAAGAAGACTGCTTGCAAATCATAGTTATAGATAGGAGGATAATATTAAAATGGATCGTAAAGAAATAGGATGGCATGGTGTGGACTGGATTCATCAGGCTGAGGGTAGGAACCAGTGGCAGGCTTTTGTGAGCACAGCAATGAACCTTCCAATCTGATAAAATTCTTGGAATTTCCTGACTACCTGAACGGGTGTTAGATTTGCTAGAAGATCTTTGCTTCCTGGAGTTGATTGGTTGGTTATGTAATCATTTCATGTGACAAATTGTTCAGATACTTTAAATGCACGTGGGTAGAACTACACAGGACCTTCCCACTTCAGAATTCAGAGCTTTCATATCTCCATTAATGCCCAGCAGGCTCAAAAAGCAATCAGTACCATGTTCAAAATTATTCTTCCTGTCACAAGGCAACACAAAAAAGCATTGTCTGTACACCTTGGAAATCAGCTTTAGCATTCATAAATAATCATTAGAGGTTTTGAAGTGTTGTACTTGCTGCATTAAAATATTGTGGCAAATAAATCCACTTAATACCATCCCAAAGACTCCATGCCCAGCAAGGAGGTGAGATTGTCCATTTTGTGGATTCTGTCACTGTGGGTGACAGGATGCAGTGAGAATATCAGCTGGCAACTATATTTGTAGTTTGCTGCCAGTATGAACTACAGCAGACTGTACACAAGAGAGGACTGAGGTGCATTCATGAGAATATCTGCACCCCTGATATAGTCATGGTGCAAACCATAGACAGACTGAATGATATTTGGCATCTTAATTGAGATTGATCTGTCCCATTACACACAGATATAAATCTGTTGTGCCCCTAAGCTATGTATCAAGAAGGTATACAAAGCCAGTGGAGGTTAAACTCTACACATTTATAAACTTAGCAGAGGATGGAGGTGTATGGGTAACTTGGCCTTTGAAGTAAGAGTCCACAGTACACATTTCATTGAAGGCAGTTTCAAATGGTCTGTTGGTTAGCATTAGTTTAAAAAATAAAATCAATGTAAAATATATGGCATTGTAATGACAGTCAATCACCTAAAGATAGCAGTAAAACACCCAAAATTATATTTATGTTATACACCTCAGACAGTGGATAATTTTCAGAGGTCTTAACTCATTTTTCTATGATCTGGTTGTGAAATAGTTAACAAAGTTTACATATGAATTTGGGGCAAGTAACCATCCATCACAGAAATTTGTAACCCTGTTTGTAGCACTGTGAGTTTATGCTGTATTAGTTGCAGAGTGTTCATAGTTTAAACAGGTGGCCACAGCAACCATCAGGGAAACAACTTCAGTCTGTTGAGTATGATTCCTCCATTTGCAGGCAATAAAGTGTGTTCAGTATATATACATATTTTTCAGTGACCTGTATAAATCATATATTTTCAGATTGTATTATATTCAGAGTAAAATTGTTACATATATTTATATTCACATAAAATAAAATATACATTTAATTTATAAAAGAGGCTTATACTTCTGATAAGAGAACCTTAATGCTGGAGGATCCATTTATGTTGAATGCAAGTAAAGGTTTCAGAAAAGTTGAAGAGATGTTAAATAAGAATGCTTTATTTTTTATATTACCGAGATTATTTTTCTGTACTGCTCTATTGAAATGTGTGCAGCATATTCTCGAAATAATGTTTCCTTGAGTAGTAGAACATATTGTTTATTGTGTAAAGAACAAATTTTTTAGGAAAAATAAAAAATTGTAGACATATGTGGTTTGCTCCACTGTCCTATGGAGTCTGATTTCTTTTAAATAAATGTGATTTGGTAAAACTTCTAGCTCTCTTAAATACTACAAAGCAAATTGGCTGAAGTTCTACCTTGTATTTGGGAAATGCGTGTTTCAGATCTTAGTCAGGACAGTGATTATCTTAACAAGGTTTAATGTGATTTGCCTCAGTCCCTCCAGGTAAATGCTAGGATAGTATCTTAAATTAGGCCATGTCCACATTCTTCCAGACACTTTCCCATTTATTACTCACTACTCTCAAATTACTTGATACTATAATCTGAATTATTGATAGCATTGTTAAACAAATTACATAGAAACAGATTCTTGAACACTGTAAATTCAACCCTATACCACTCTGAACATTTTTTTAATAATCTTTATTGACCACATGAATGAAAAGGTATGCCATATGGAATACATTGGAGTACATTATTTTCTTAATGTGTATTCTTGTATGCATCATTGAAATTAATGTTTGTTTGTTGTAGATAAAATCTTATTATTACAGTTACCATACCACTTCTAAGAGAGTAGTCACACTGAATAAAGTGAAAACTAATTTTCTCTTATATTTTATCACACCATCAAAAATGTTTCAAAAGTTGCAGATGTGAAGTATGAAGCAAATAAGAAAATTTGAACTAAAATTCATGTATAGTAGATACATGACCAGAAATAAGGTTTCCCAGTAACTGTTGAACACTTGGCTCTTATTTCATTTCCTGGTTACAAATTGAGCAGGTTGATATATCAGTGCTGTATTTGGAATTGTGGGATGTGAATCTTGCTGAGGTTACTGGTCATCCTGACAGGGTGGTTTTAATCCATGTGAATATCAGGAGAGTGCCACAGGCACTTTTTCCAAATCTTCACCAATTCACTGTCCATGGCCTAACCATCTCATTTGATGGTTAGGACCTCTGCAGTTGAAAGAGTATAATAATTTATATATGAGATCTGCAACAACTTTTGTTAATTGGTAATCAGTCTGTTGTTGCACACTGGGAAATGTCACAGCTGAAGGCGGCAGCTACAGTTGAGGGTATTTAGCCATGCAACTATTTTGAAAGGCTGTAATAAAATTTATCAGTTTGTTCTATAAAAAGAATGAGCAAGGCATAAATGCTTCCCGTTTATTAACAGTTATAATTCATCAGCACTTGTCAGTGACTCTTTAAATGTGTGGAGTGATGGAATTGAAGGATGGGCTAATTAACCATTTAATTATATATTTAAATATCTTCTACAGCTGAATGAAGCACATGCATTTATAAAGCCTTAAACAAGAAACTGGAAATAATGGTATGCACATAAGAAGTAAAAGGACATCACATTGACCTTGTGGTCTAAGGCATTAACTGCCTTCGCATGCTCGAACGCTGGGATCATGTATTTGAATCCCACTCAAGGCACAGATGTCTGTGTGCATTTATTCTATGTTTGGGTCATTTTATATGTAGGTAGCGGCCTTGCGATGGGTTGATCACCTGGCCAAGGAGTCATACTTACTGTGTATAGGATTAAGAAACTGAAAAAGCAGCCAAGGTGCAACAAAAGGACTGTAGAGCCATAGATAGATAGGGGTATGAAGTAAAGGGCAATTTGAGTCTAAATAGACAGGTAGTAAGAGCTCATGTACGAGTTCACTGCTTATTCTAGTGAAATGCCACATTTGCCTCACTTCTTTGCTACCTGGAGATGTAATGAAATGACTGTAAGTTAGGGTAGCTCTAAGTAAGTTTTAAAGTACAATGATGTATTTCTAATCAGAACCAGTTTGGTGCACAGATTTCTAGTGTTAAGTAACAGTTCTGAAACTTTTTAATGTTTACTGTAATAACATCACAATCTGCATTCTACTTGAACTGACAATCGTGTACAGTAACATGGCTCTTATGTCAACATCCAGTTCATGACTTGCATGGTGAAGTTATTCATAAGTGATTGAAGATTTGACCAGTTCCATAGAAGGCATATATAGACTTTAGCAGGAATTCCAATGTATGGGTGAAGAATCAAGTACAGCAATCCCTTGGCAACTGTAGGGATTACACACCCAAAATACACGCTTGGCACAGCTACAGTTGGCAAGGGACAGTTGTACTTTATTCTTTCACATCCCATTGTCCTTTAAGCTGCTGTAACTATCCACTCCTGTTCTAGGGCTTTCATTTATCAATTTTTCTCCATTTATTTATTTATTTATTTGTTATTCTTCAGTACACTTCATAAATAATTTTTCAAATCATTTCTGAAGTAAATGTTGTTATATGTGTGAAGTTCTGTTCCAACTACATATACAGATCAGGCTAAAGGACCTGCTTATAGTCTTCTCTCTCCATTCCTAGTTTGTTCACAATTAAAAGGTATATCAGCTTGAAATAGGAATGCTATTTTAAAATTATCAAATACAAATCTGGAGCATTTAATAAAAATGTTAAAATAATTCTGCTTTCTGAAGTTATCAATTTCATTTTTACAATTTTATGACACTAATTACACATCCCTAGTAAAAAATTACATATAAATGTTTGTTAGCATTGACATCTTGTGTTTTGCCTTGTTTAATACAAGTTGTACATAGTGTAATGCAGCATTTAGTAGTGTGTCTTGGATTTCATATGAAGTTCATGAAAGGAGACAGGTGTTTGTGAGTTATTTAAACATTTGGAATTTTCTGTCCACAGGAAATCAGTGCAGAATATGCACACTTGAAAATTCCTGTAGTGAACACAACCAAATACTGTTACCATACTTGATAACATCATGGCTCTAGTTATTTTCAGAATTTCATATTGAGCAATTCTGTACTTGGCAATAACACAGATGCCAAGGCATACAGCAGGAGACATTTTTTTATGTATCATCTTGTATATCATTTTACATTAATATTTAACCACAATTTTATGGAACCATCCAATATTGTAATGTACATATGTTATCACCATGCCATTGTTGCATATACCAGTAATTTCTTTATTAAGACTTGCCTCTTGATTGCTTCTTTGTATGTAAATAGATATTGGCATGGTGTAAATTTAAATTTAATCAAAATGGGAGAGTTTGAACACAAATGTAATATCAAAATATCCTGATGTCATGAAGAAACAATCTAGGTGCAGCATGGAAACATATTTTTTTGGCAGTGAGTAATTATTAATGCTAGCAGAGAAGGAAATACATGTACTCGTAGTATGTCAACTTTTTCCTTTTTGGCCAGGGCCCTTGTGGCTATGACTGTATTCCCGTAGGAGATGCCACAACACCTTGGTTCCTTAACTCTTCCATTTCTCAGTTAAATTTACTGTTATGCCATATTTGTGAGGGGATTTTCTGCTCATTTATCAAGAGAAAGACTGCACTTGAGAAACCTCTGCTCTGCTTGTGTTTTGTATATAATTATAACCTGAGTGTACTCAGTCAAAATCAGAATACAAGGGACAGAATTGCCCCAACTGTCCTACTGAGATGAGAGAGCAGCAGAAGTGAGTGGCTGAGATATGTTTCATCACTACATTCATTGCAGCATGTGCAGAAATAATGTAGCCATTATCATGGCCACTGTCATTCAAAATTTCTGCTTTAAATGCAAACTATACTCATGTTCCTCTGATACACTCTAGTGAAATGTGTTTCTTCCTATCATTTCTACTGCTGGCACTTACAGGATTTCCTTTTGGAATCTACTTCATATGTTAATGGACAAGTGCCTTCTCAGTAGGCTTTGAGGTTCTCAGCAGTGGTTGTGAAAAGTTCTCTCTTTTGGGATACAACACCATGCAGTCCATTGAACTGTAAACAAACTATACAGCATTATATCCCAGAAGATATAACTCATTACATGCCTTCCACCTTTGAAGAGTACTATTTTCTAAGATGTGACATTGTATAATGTGGTAGATCACTTACATTCAGAGGAACTTATTGAAAGGATTGAATAATAAACCAAGTTTTGCTTGCTGGTTTTACTCTTTGACCCTGAAGACAGAGGCAGTGTCATCCTAGAAGAGTGTACTCTTCAAAATCACCACTGTGAGAACTTCAGATCTCACATAGCCATCTCCAAACATTAATGTGAGGAACACAGGACATATCAAAAATGCACATCTTGAAATGGCTCTCAGTGGAATTAAACACAGAGTTGGCAAGAGTAAGTAAACTGCTATCTCCAGGTGAATGTGAGCCACTTGTGTTCAGTTTCACAATATGTAAAAAATTAATGTATTTAATTACAGATCACTGATAGACCAACTCCCATTTCATTGTTCAAGATAGCTGAAGAGCATGGCATTATGCCATAAGGAAAATTGGTGAGATACGTATGGATATACTTTGTTTTCTGTGAGATAAGCTAACTAAGGTCCACAGACTATTTACTAACAAAATTCAGTACATGCAGCAGTTTTATGGCTTTGTTTCTTTTAAAAGTATATCATGTCTATGGAGCAGAACCTTTACTGCTGTTTTTATTAGTCACACAACTATTTGTTTTGCCATTTAAACTGATGCCATAGTTATGTGGAGAATTATTTGTATTCTGAAACTGTTTAAGTTAATATAAGTTTATGTTTGTTTTTAAATGGTTTTTATGTGTTTATGAGTGTTTACTTCATGTTGTACAGCTTTTTATAAAATAATTCCTAATATATTATTGTTTTATTCTTTTAGAATTAGTGGAAAATTATGCTTTGTAGTAAAACAATTGTCTTAACCGTTTTAAACAATGGGAAGTTCTGTCATCTGGGTTATACCACCATGTAATTCGTCAAAAGTCAGTCAACAAACTTGTCGCATCCATCTTCATCACTGAAGAACAAGCTACACAAAAAATGAGCATTGAGCACGCTGTAAGCATGCCATGTCGGTTTACTCCATGGACTACACAGCATTACATCCCAGAACATAGAATAACAGTTGCTGTGAGAACCTCAAATCCTATCATCAAAGTGGCCAGGACATGGAGCTGACCGCCCACTTCCATCAGACACCAAGGTTATGAATGTTATCTTCACTTCCCCACATCTTTGGTAAGATAAATTCTCATCAAGGTATAGGATTCAGAGAGAGAAAATACAGATTCATTACATAAATCCAAACCATTGATGTAATTATGCAAAAAAAAAGTATAGGTTTAGTTCTACTTTAATCTTTGATTACATATCAGTCATTTTACATCATATCAGCTGACAACATTGCCTAAATTCAGTGCTTTTGGGTGTTACTTCATAGTGATGCTTTATTCATGAGTCTGTCCCTGCAGAATGACATAATACAACAAATTAAGTTCTTCGTTCCTGCTTTTTACTAAAGATTCCAAAATATAATACTTGTACACACCTATGTGAAGTTGAAGGGAGCTGCACCATTGTTAGCCCTCTCCTTTCTTAATGTCAGGAGCTAGGACAGCTCAGTGTAGTGACTAGACCAGGGGTCTCCAAACTTTTCGAACCGTGGGCCACATTAGGTAATTCAGCACTTTCAATGGGCCGGATAAAATGAGAAATTACTAACTCTAGGTATATGAGTTTTATTGAAAGCACAGAATTTCATAAACTAAATACAAAGTACGTGAGAATAAATTATCGTTATTAATGACAACAGACAGTAGCAGCAAATGCTCATATTTTCATCACATATTGTGACATGTTGCGCAAAGCGCAAAACACGTTACAATATATTAAAACAATTCATGTGAATGATGGAACTCTTTTTGCATTCTTAAAATCTGATTAAATTGAGGTTCAAATTTTGAAACGCTAATCACAAGTAGCGACTTTAAATGTCTATCTGATAAATTTGCCCTCTATTTCGATCTCATGTACTTCATCTGGGAAAAAGTTTGTTCACACAGATATGTCGTCCCAAAAATGGAGATAAATTTACAACCAAATTTCTTTAAATTTGGAAATTGCTCAGAGTTCAGAAATTTATAAAATTTGATCAAATTTCCTTCCTTGTATTTGTCTTTAATATGATAATGTTCCTGAAGTTCAATAATTTCCATTTGATTTTGACTTGGGATATCTGCAGCATCACAGTCAAGCAGATTTTGAAACAATCTAATTTCCTGAGCACTGGAATCCAAATCAACAAATCACTTCTGAAATTGTTCTTTCAAATCTGAAATGACTAAATTTGCAAACGAGGAAGGAAATTCTGCTTCACCCTTTTTATGCAACTCTGCACAGTATAGCATATGAACAAAGTTACAATTTTTCATTTGGCTTTCCAGAAGTATCAGCTTTGCTCTGAATGCCTTTATAAGTGCAAATAAATCACATACTAAGTTATTTTCACCCTGCAACTTTAAATTCAAATGGTTCATATGGTTCACCAGATCAGCAAAAAATGCTAATTTCCAAAGCCACTTGGTATCTGATAAAAGTGATTCGTGATGGGTTTTCTCGGTAAGAAATATATGAATTTCATTCCTGAGCTGAAAGAAGCGCGAAAGAACCTTTCCACAGCTAAGCCATCGAACTGCAGTATAATATGTCAGGTCAATAAGCCCGGAATCACATTTACCAGTACTCATTGGAAAATTAGTTCAGTTGGCGCATTTCTGCACAATTCTTTCGCAGACTGGATAAAATCACATTGCGGGCCGTAGTTTGGAGACCCTTGGACTAGACTATGGGCCAGACAGCAGGAATCATGACTTGATTCCTGGCTGGAACAAGAGATTATTTTTACCCAGCTTTCTGTCACATGGGTACTGGGGGGTTCTTTCAATGGGGTAAGGGGGTCATGGTGACTGACCACTCACCTCCATCTAATGCCAAAGTTAAAAAGCATAAAACCATACTATTTTTCAAACAGTGCTTTGGAAACTGAGTTGCTGCAGCACAACCATCACGTGGTATGAAGGAAGTGCTAGTACCAAAAGTTAGGTTAAGCTTGAGTTTTGTTTTTAAATTTGGGCTTTATTTTTTTAATTTGCCTCTAGTCATGAATAACCATGGCAGGCGAGTCTGTTTTAATCCAATTACAGAAGGGATGTGTTCATATTGTGAAAAATTGCAACATAGACCTTATTCTTCCATTGACTCCCATGCTAGAAGTGGAGGTGTATTCCTACACTTGATGTCCTGTTTCCAAACATTTTAAATAATCTAAAATAAGGTAGGAATAGCAATAGTGCTACCTGCCATATATTATGCAGTGTTACAAGCCCATATGATTAGAATATTTTAAAATAAAATTGGTTTTGGCTGAATTTGTTTTTCATTTCATCTTTAAAATTGTCTTAATATTATCACATTTTCTGTAATGTATAGTCATGTCTTATAATCTCCCTAAACCACTGTATATAACAAAGATCCTACTGTAATACTTAATCACTGTATTGGAAAATATCTCGCATCTGTATTATCATGTGATCATAATTACGTAATTTTAAATATAAGAAAGGACTGGTCCTATTTCAGCTTGGTATAAGGCAGAGTTCAGTCTGCGCCTAAACACCTTTTAAGATAGCACAGATGAAAATTTTCTGTTAAGAATCTCCTCTTCTTCACCCTTTGTGGCATCATCATTTATCAGTAGAGTTGCTGGGAGTGAAACTCTTAACATACAAGCTTTCATATAATACTGTACACCAAAGCACAGTTTTTGAAGTTCATTTTTTATTTAATATATAATTCTCTTTGTATGGGGGCACGCAGTAGTGTAGTTGGTTGAGACACTATGCTACAAGCCGGAAGGTCACGGAATCGAATCCTGATGAGGTCATTGGATTTTTTTCAATTTACCCAATCCTTCCAGCCACACTATGGCCCTGGGGTCGAGTCAGCCTCTAACAGAAATGAGTATCAGGAATATTCTTTGAATGTTCTTGGGGGTAAAGGGCAGCCAACGCGTAAGGCTGACAACCTTACCGCCATCTATGAGCTGATTGTCTAGAAAATGTGGGAACCTCAACATCGCACAACCCTATGGGCCTTCACACCTGTAACAAGGATGCCTTTACTTACTTTTTACTTTTTTTACTTTACTCTCTTTGTATGACATAACTTTCATTATATTTTAAGTTAGTAGTTTAGGTTAGGGTCACGCCATAGCTCAAGTGGTTAGTCACTGGCTTCCCACCACAGCAGCCTGGGTTCGATCCCGGGTCTGGTCAAGTGGGATTTATGGTGGACAAAGTGGTGCTGGGGCAAGTTTTCTCTCAGTACTTCGATTTCCCCTGCCAATCTTCATTCCACCAATTGCTCCAGTCACCCTCACCTATCATCTGGGGCTGGTACAATAGGCCAGAAGTGGCCGCAGTACAAGGGACTTAGTCCCACCCCATTAGCAATAAAAAAATAGTAGTTTAGGTTAACTGAAGGTTAGACCAACAAGGATACATATTAAATGTTAAATTCTAGTACTATATTTGACCATCTTTATAAGGTACGTCAGAATCAGTTATGGCCACTTCATGATTTACACAGTATTTGCATTCTTGAAAATGGGCATATAAATAGAAAAAGTAATTGGAACATAATTTTCCCATAAGAAATAAATTGTAGGGGTTAAGGGAAACACTGCCTCAGTTCTCATTCAAACATCGTTTTTCCTTTGTTGTATTTTATTTTCAACTGTGTTTACAATATTTTGCTAATTTGTTACTGATAAATAATACAGACATTGAAAAGCCTATCTCAACAAGACAGTTTTTAAATTAACATTTTGCATGTCCTAAGCTGAATGCTGCCTGAAGTGCCTTGCTGGTAGTGTCAGTACTAAGGAAGTGGGGGGGGGGGGTTACCGGGGAAAGGGGTCATCTGAGTCAGATGACCCAGTAGGCAATGGTGGAGAAGCAAGAAGTGAAATACTTCCTCATGTATGGGCAGCTGTTTAGCTTTAGAAATGCCTGAGGTTGAAGGTTCAGGTTCAAGTAGTTTAATGCTTTCCTTTTCAAACCATGTAATCTCCCTCCCCCCCAGCAAAGTCCACATAAATTAAAAAAAAATGTTAATATGACAGCCGCCTAATTCCAGAAGTGCATAAATAAAATCCATATAAATCGAGAAGCTGCTTTAATTTACATAGGAACTCTGAATTATCCCAAAATATATAGGAGATCATTCTAATCACAAAAAAATCAATGTGAACACAATTTTTTACATTTTAGGGTCTTCAGCCTTGTGCACTAACCAGTCAATAGGACACTGAAAAAATTCAGCTGTTAACCATATCCCATAATGGTAGGATTACCCTTGTGGGTTAAAGTACCTTATTTTTTGAAGAACATGACATCTGATCTACAGATTCACTGCAGTTTTGATATACATATAAAAAATGACTGGAATAGTGAAAACATTTCATACAGTACCTCACAGCTGTTAAAACTCCTTTATAGTGTCACTCTGTACCTACACAATACAGATGTTCAATTATGTCTCCTAATGATTAGTCTTGTACCTCAACAGGATTTCTCCTTTTCAGTATGCAGTTAAACTACAGGGGATGGACAAAAATATGGAAACATCTCATGAAATGCATGCCTGAATTGAAGTGTTTATTTTAGTGATGTTTGTAGGTCACGCTGTCCTATCTGCCCAACACCGCTACCTGTACAACCTCCGCAATACATTGCAAGCTTCATTTGTTGTCGAGACAGTGTTCTGTGCAATTTTTTGTGCATCACGTCAGAGCTAACAGAATTTGAACGCGGGCAAATTGTTGGGGCCCATATGGTGGGTGCTTCTGTAACCAAGGTAGCCGAGGTTTTTGGTGTTTCGCGAAGCACAGTATCCAAGATTATGACCACATACAGGAGGACTGAAAAAACTGCATCCGATAAACACCAGCGTGGACGGAAATCTGTGTTGAGTGATCGAGACAGACGAACATTGCGTAGGATTGTGACGAAAAATAAGAAGACTACAGCTGCAAAAGTGACTGCTGAACTGAATGTCATGCTCACAAACTCTGTCAGCACCAAAACAATGTGAAGGTAACTCCACAAGCAGGGTATTTCTGGACAAGCTGCAATTCCAAAGCCACTCATTAGTGATCAAAATGCCACTAAGAGGACAGTGTGGTGCCGAAGTCATGAAACCTGGACTATGGAGCAATGAAAGACGGTCATTTGGTCAGATGAGTCCACCTTCACATTGTTTCTGACATCTGGCCGAGTTTACATCTGAAGAACGCCATCCCAAGCTTACGTTCCAGATTGTTTGCTGCCAAGAGTGAAACATAGCAGGGGTTCAATCATGGTATGGGCAGCCATATCGTGGTATTCTGTCAGACCCGTCATTACCCTGAAAGGTCACGTCACTGCCAAGGACTATGTGACCATTTTGGGTGACCAGGTCCATCCCATGGTGCAAACTTTGTTCCCTAATTGTGATGCCATTTACCAAGACAATGCCTGTGTTCACATAGCTCACATCGTCCAGGACTGGTTTTCTGAGAACGAAGATGAAGTGTCACATCTGCCATGACCCCCACAATTGCCAGATATCAATATTATTGAGCCTTTGTGGTCTGTTTTGGATAGCAATCTGCGTGCGCGCTATCCACCTCCATCATCAATAACAGAATTTACAATGTTTTTCAGGAAGAATGGTACAAGATTCCCTTGCAAATCATACAGGACCTCTATTTATCCATTCCAAGGAGACTGCAAGCAGTTCTGCAAGCCAGAGGTTGTCCTACACCATATTAGTCACGGTGATGTGTTTCCATATTTTTGTCCATCCCCTGTATATACAGGGTGATTCACGAAGTTTTACCCCGGCTTATGGTACATATTCCTGGGGTTATTTCCTGCAAAATTTCCTTATAAACTTGTCGATTTTCAATAGTTACGGAGTAACAATAGATTTTCGAAACACATCATTGTGAATGCAGCGCTATGCTTCAGCATGCATCCATTCCAGTCATCTATGTCAGCAGATAAAGTAGACCGGTTTGAATGTTGCGCGTAGGTAGATAGGCAGAGCGGTTCATATGCGTGCGACGCATTGTGTTGACGTGCAGGGAGACATTTTTGAAAATCTTATGTAAATCCATTTGTCTTCTAAAGCACTACAGTTTAAAGGAAACAGATTGATAGAATGGTGTGATATGCAACCATTGGTATGTTTACAGAATGGGATGCTGAAAATAATGTAATTTTGTAACACAGAATCGACGAAAAATGTTGCACAATGCAAAATTAAGAAATTGAAAAAAAAATTGGTTTTAGAATGCTTCTTTCCTAAAACATTAACAATTTAAAAAGTGTTTGTATTGTAGTTCTAATTTGTTTTGACTGAAATTCGAAGAAAAAAAGATTTTTCGCCAGTTTTCAAATTACTGTATTTCTTTAATTATGAGTTGGATACCATTAGTATATTAACATTTTTTGTTCCAAATTACCTCAGGAATGCCCTCCCTAAGTGGGGGTAAAACTTCATGAATCACCCTGTATATTACATATGTATAACCCCATCTCTTTAATTAATCATGATGCTTAAATAAATATGGCCCAACAGATAATGGAGAGATTTTTATGATAATAGATAACCTTCATTCATCTGAAAGTTCAGATTTATGAAATGAAGATGAAAAGTTTCTTTTAGGGAAACTATGAAACTTCTAATACAGGGACTGTTAATACTGTAACATGGTAAATGAATGATAGTGTCTTTCACTCATGTGTCACGGATCACACTTAGGAAATTTAGGGAAACTTGTCCAGTTTTAGAATACTCTGACTTAAGTTTAAGGTGAACTGATGAGCAGTGGAGGCCCATGGACTTCAACGACTGCTGCAAACATTTTAATGTAAGTAATCACAAAATATAGTGCCTACTTGCAACAAGTGACAAGTGATTTTACTACCTTACTCTGCTATATATATATGCCACCCAATTACAAGAGAGAAACTGCCACAGTTAAATTGTAAGATGAATGTCTGAATATTTTGTTTCATTACTTTTAAACTTTGGTTTTGTAAGCCTACATAAGCCTCATTTTTCATAATGGGATTATTAATTATATAGTGTGTATGTGTATATGTGTGTGCATGCACATGTCTTTAAATTTTAGATGAATTTTCTTCAATGTGTGCACCTATTTTTAATTTCATAAAAATGTCAATAGGGCTCATGCCTCTATGTGATTAGTTATGATTAGACATAATTTTTCAGTCTGATATCTTAACATTTTCACATTAGTTCAGCAATTAATTTTCAAGTGGATTATGCCAATGCTAAGGTTGTTAGATGCTGGCTTCTCACTTTGGGGCCTTTGGTTCAATCCCAGATGACTTCATGTGAGTTTCACGGTGGACAAAGTGGTCCGAGATGCGCGTTTCCTCTGTTTTCCCCTTCCAAGCTTGGGATTCTCACATTTTCAGTTCATCTCAAACTGTGATCTAATTCATTAATTGCTGATTTCTCTAAGCTCTATAAAGCAATATTATTTGGAATGTTAATTAACAATAGTAACAAGACTTCTTGCTACAGGCTAAAAAAAGCACATAAAAATCTGGTCCTATATAAAGTTTGTAATGCAGCTTATGGAAGCATAATGTTACCACTTATTAAGCATTAAGATCAAGTGCATATCAGCATCTTACAGAAGTTCCACTGCTTTATTAACATGTACATTAATTAACAGCTCCTAAACAATGATCATATTAAAATGTGTTAGTGCAGTGAGGCTTGTTCCAGTGTAACTAACTCCATACAGCAGTCCTTGAGAAGCAAATAATCACTCAGCTGGTCAAGAAACTCCCCAGCTTTATGAAACCTGAATGTTGGTTACTGTTTTCACAAGAACATGTTCCATCCTAATTTTAGTGGGCAAAATTAGTTCAGAGTTAAATCAGATTTAGTAACATACTGCAATTCAATCATGACTGAGATAATGGTGAAATTGTGATTTGTTGCTTTTCAGAGCAAAAAAAGGGCCACTGGATGTAATAGGAAAACACAGCCTTAGAGATAAGTTAGGAAAGAACGTTATAACTGCAATTATTTTTACACTGCCTTTTGTGGGAGTCCCACAGTATTACATTATGAAAATAAACTTCCCCTCTTCCTTCTACACCTGACAGCATAAACTGTCTTAAATGATCCAATATTTTCCATAACATTTAAAGAAAACAGATTCAGTATATAATACATTACAAAGAATTCTTGAAATAGTATGAATATACAAAATTATTGGTTACCTCATATGATAAAGCTACTTCAATACAACAGATACAAACCTCTTAATACTTTTACAAAAGAAAAAGGCTATGAAGTAAATGACTGAAATGTCCAGTGCAATACCATACTTCAGATACAAATTCTTTATGAAAAAGCTGCAAATTATCAGTCTTGTATATGTGCATTACTAATGAAACTATTCTTTTCATAGTATTCATACATACATGCTTAAGAACTGAATAACACACCCTGCCAACTTGCCTAAGTGAGTGGAGGTTCTCTCTCAAGACTAAGCCCTGTACCTAATGGATCTTTGGAAGGTGCTCCCTGCACACATTCGCTGAGACCTTCTGTTCTGCTGAACACCTTCATGTCCACTTCACCTTTAGGTGGTACTACCACATCTTTTCGCTTTGCAGCAACCACCTTCTGCTTCTCTTGATTGTGACGTAAGGCAAGCTGAGTGGGCGGAGAAACAGCCCTCTGGAGTGCAACTGACTGTTTATCTATTCGAGTTTCTCCAGCTTCATATGCTGGCTCTACTTCTAGTGGCTGGGATATATGGTGGCGACTTCTCAGAAGTGAACACAGCTGGGGGGAAAGAAAAAAAAATTATAATTGAAATCGACTGGCAGAGGCATGAATATAAAACTGGTATTTATGCTCACAAGAAATTACTAAAGGAATAGCAGGAGTGTATTCTAAATATGGGCCAGTCACAGTAGCCAAGCGGTCTAAGGCATGAACTGTCTTCGCTCACTCGCAAGCCAGGATCGTGGATTCAAATACCACTCTGGGCATGGATGTTTAGTGTGCGTGTGCTCGTATGTACAGGTAGAGGCCTTGCAACGAGCTGATCACCCGCCCAAGGAGTCCTACCAAATGTTTAAGATCTAGTAAACAGAAGTGAAACAGAGAGTTTTATGGAGGTAGGCCAAGGCCCAAATTGGTCTGTAGCACCAAAGGAAAAAAAGAATTCTAAATATGGGAAAATCATGTTGACATTGTAACTTTCTTCAGTTTGCTCTCTTGTTGCCATGGATGTTAGTAGAGTGGGAGGGAGGAGTTACTGTGTTCACTTTCCTGATGATTTTAAAATTATTTGTATTTTAACAAACAACATTAAAACATATTTCTTTTAGCTTATTTTGGACTTCACCCATCGTCTGGTATGAAAAAGACAAAAAACCATGACGTTTTGGAGACTGGATCTGTCTCCATTTTCAGGTGGATAGGGAAGGATAAACCTACTCAGTTGGGCCCCTTAGAAAGAGCTAGTCTCAATCACTGGACCGACTAGCTCTTTCTAAGGGGCCCAACTGAGTAGGTTTATCCTTCCCTATCCACCTGAAGACGGAGACAGATCCAGTCTCCGAAACGTCGTGGTTTTTTGTCTTTTTGTCTTTTACATACCAGACGATGGGTGAAGTCCAAAATAAGCCAAAAGAAGTACAATATACACCATCGTCAGAATCCTTTCAAGTCTATCTAACATTAAACCATTCAGTTATATAGACAGTAGTAGACATGAGAAGGCAGGTAAATACAACTTACCTCTCGTAATCCATCCAGTACCTGCAGGGTTTCCACACTGGGAGTAGATGGAAAGCTGCGCTGCAATACAGCGTGGTACTGTGACAGCTTCATTCGGCAAAGTGTCATGACAGCATGCGCATGTTGCAGTTCTGCTCTGAGCAAAGCAGGATCCTGTCAACAATATATACTTGAGACCTAAGTTTCATATATCTGTGATTAGGCAGTTATGCAAATGGTCTCTTTCATTTATATTTCTTTAACTGTGGTTTATGCATCAATAAGTTCCATCTTTCTTGCCTACACAAGGACAAAAGAATGTTGATTTTTATATCCTGAAGAGTTTTTAAAATAATTACATCGCTAAAATATAATGTGAATTGTAATCTTACGGTCGTCGTAGTTTGCTTTCCATGCAATACGGACAATTCTTCTTAATGACGAGGCAGCATTACACAATTCATTAATTGCTACACCGTGGGCCTCTCTTAAAATCTTCTATACAAAGTAATATCAAATTTCCCTATTGTCTACGGAAACGCACACAAAGTATATCCAACGACTGATTCAATGTTTTTGAAAACATCATTAATATTTTATCTTGTTATAATATTTCCAATTTTTAATTTTTATATAATCTGAACTTTTGTATTTTTTACATAAGCATTTTTAAATTTGTACAATCAATAGTGTTATATCCATTTTATGATTGCAGTTAAATGGTANAGACGATGGGTGAAGTCCAAAATAAGCCAAAAGAAGTACAATATACACCATCGTCAGAATCCTTTCAAGTCTATCTAACATTAAACCATTCAGTTATATAGACAGTAGTAGACATGAGAAGGCAGGTAAATACAACTTACCTCTCGTAATCCATCCAGTACCTGCAGGGTTTCCACACTGGGAGTAGATGGAAAGCTGCGCTGCAATACAGCGTGGTACTGTGACAGCTTCATTCGGCAAAGTGTCATGACAGCATGCGCATGTTGCAGTTCTGCTCTGAGCAAAGCAGGATCCTGTCAACAATATATACTTGAGACCTAAGTTTCATATATCTGTGATTAGGCAGTTATGCAAATGGTCTCTTTCATTTATATTTCTTTAACTGTGGTTTATGCATCAATAAGTTCCATCTTTCTTGCCTACACAAGGACAAAAGAATGTTGATTTTTATATCCTGAAGAGTTTTTAAAATAATTACATCGCTAAAATATAATGTGAATTGTAATCTTACGGTCGTCGTAGTTTGCTTTCCATGCAATACGGACAATTCTTCTTAATGACGAGGCAGCATTACACAATTCATTAATTGCTACACCGTGGGCCTCTCTTAAAATCTTCTATACAAAGTAATATCAAATTTCCCTATTGTCTACGGAAACGCACACAAAGTATATCCAACGACTGATTCAATGTTTTTGAAAACATCATTAATATTTTATCTTGTTATAATATTTCCAATTTTTAATTTTTATATAATCTGAACTTTTGTATTTTTTACATAAGCATTTTTAAATTTGTACAATCAATAGTGTTATATCCATTTTATGATTGCAGTTAAATGGTACATTTCTGTTGATATGTATTTGCCTGATGATGGCTGATAGTGGCTGAAACATGTAGCAAAGCCACAGCTGAATGCTGACTTTGATGTTTTACTATTTGCTGTGTTGTGACGGTTCATTAAAGAGTTGCTTACGGTCATCGCTGTGCAATGGCCACACTGCTCCCTTCATAAGGCTGTTGAAGATGAACAGCCTAACGTTACATCCCCGTTCCTTTTATTTGCAGGCTGTTCTTGCAACATCTTCTTCTTTCATGTCCAGCTACTCCTCTTGCAGCGACTATCCTCCGTCCATTACATCCGCTCCCCTCTTAAGAGCAGCTCGTCTCAAGCGGTTTCCTGTTAACTTGCCAGAAGATCCAGTTGTATCACATTCACTCCTTCACTTTCTCCCATCACACATTCACTCTTGCTTGGGAGGCCAGTGCTTCTAATTGACCGGCTCCTCCTCTGTGCTCTGCTTCTTTTTCGTTTTGGAGGGAGTCGACCCCTCCATAGTGTCCAGTTTTTGGTGTTCGTATCTACTGGGATTCCATGCAGCACGTCTGCTTGTGCACTTGCACATGCCTCGAATTTTCCTTTCAGGATGAGTCCTTGTGTCGTCCTCTCACGTTAAATTCTTCTCGTACTTTCTTTGACACATCTTTATGCAGGCCTGTGCATGACTCCAACTGATCTCCCTGGAGTCTGAGTCTCTTGCGCTGTGTCACATTTGCACAGCTAGTCATCTTCTTGTCGGCCGCGACCAATCACTTCCTCCCAGGTCCACCAATTCACTGAGTAAGGTTCTTCTTCACGATGTCTCTCTTGTGTCATGCCACTGTTGCGCGACGGGGCATCCTTGTGTTGCTTCTCTTCTGTGGTCCACAATTTCTTTGGGTCCAAGATTTCCTGAAGATATTCCTCTTGAGCCATGCCACTGTTGCACGGCGGGACACCTTCCTGCAGGAGGCAGCCAACTTCATCTGGGATCCACAAATTCCTCGGGTTAGTTCCTTTGCTCTCCATGTCGCCCTGCAGCTTGCTTTTTGCCCCTATACCGCTTCTTCTGTCCTTTGACTGGTTTCACTACAGCATCTTCATTGGGGACTTCTCGTTGTTGGGCCACCTCAGGTTTCCTGTCCACTGAGGTCGGCTCTTTTTCTTCTAGATGGGCCTCCATCTCTTGGCAAGCCATCGTCTCTTTTCTGGTATCCGTTGTTTCTTCTTCAGGTTCTATGATCGGTATCACAATGGGGACCTCTTCTTGTTGTGCCGCCGCAGGTTTCGTATCCACTGATGCCGGCTTTTCTTCTTCTAGATGTGCCTCCATCGTTTCTCGGCAGGCTATCATCTCTTCCTCTATCTCGGGTTTAAATGCGGACACCATCTCCTTGTGGCAGGCGTCCATCATTTTCATTATCATTTCCTTCCGTTCTCTTCGCTCGGCCTGTCTGTCAGCCTCCAATCTGGCCAGCAATTCCTTGTGGCCGATCTCCACCTTTTCTTGATAGGCGTCTAATTTTGCCTCTGCCTTCGCCTGGTTGGCATCTAATTTTGCTAGCATGATGTCTGCTTTTACTTGGTTAGCCCTCATCTCTTTCAGCAGGAGTTCCATCATCTGCTATGAGTCCATTTTGTGGCAGTAAAATACTTGATGCACGATAATTAGTTTGTGGCGTGTTTAAGTTCATAAACCACTTCTGACACCAGTGTAATGTGTTTTGCTACTGAAGACGCTGTTCGGATTGTTAACTGGTTTATTTAACAACCTACAAATCGTAACTACAAGTCCTTATAACACTGTTACGGGTTTACACACTTAACAACCCTACACAATAATCTCTTCAGTAGTCTTCACGTATTTATAACGCGGAGCTATACAAGTCTCTCTTAATTACACACTCGCAATATAACTGTACTACAGCGCACTCTTGAAGTCACACAATAAGTCTTCACTTGCTGACTTCTCAGTTATCGCACACTATCACATAAAATCTTCTAACCATGCCTTCGGGTCTTCTTTCCGCGACTGCTGCTATATTTCAACTGTCTTCGGTGGCTGCTACATTTTAACTTAACTCTCTCTTGTCGAAGCTGGGCTTTTATAACCTTGGCGGTTGCTATGCAATGAACCTTCCGTTGTCATGCTACGCTTCGAACAATTCATTACATTTCATCTCCTAGGAAATGCGTTTGTTTGCCCCAGGCAACGACCCACTGTTATTGCACTGTCGCTGTGGGGATTCTCCGTGTATTCGTCGTAACTGTGGAGACTCATTATAGGCTGTTAACTTCCTATTGTGGCCGTTGCGCAGCGATGACCGTAAGATAGCATGTTACATTATTAATGTCTGACATGGTAACATCCAAGTATCTTGCTCACTTGGGTTACCAGTTTAAAATATATTAGTTTGCATGAGAGAACTACAATGGTTCTGGCTCTAATACTAGAATTACAGCTCTTGTAAACAGGTTAGGACAGATCTCAGATAGAAAGAAAAAAAACATGGAAAGAAATAGAAAGTAGGAGTAACTTTGGAAGGCATAGCATCTTCTCATCTTACAGTTACGAGATGATCACATACATCAAGTGTATATCCATCAACAACAGTGCCATCAATATCGTTCCTCCCACCAGTTGTTCCACCTGTCTGGGTATGTTTACCACCTAGCCAACCATCTGACTTTTTTGAAAGCTTCTTCAACCTAGAAATCATAAGAAAATTCAAAACAGTTTACAAAGTTCAGCTTTGCATCAATTGCAGGATGCAACGACTAAAATGTGGTTATAGTCAAAATGAAAAACCCAAACCATTTTTATTTATAAATGGACTGATTTTAGTAACTCCTGGGTAATAACTGAAGTTATACAGTATTAAATGATGTTGGAATAAATATGTTGGGGCACGCAGTAGCATAGTTGGTTGAGGGGCTATGCTACAAACCGGAAGGTCACGGGTTCAAGTCCCGATGAGGTCATTGGACTTTTTTCAATTAACCTAATCCTTCCAGCCGCACTATGGCCCTGGGGTCGACTCAGCCTCCAACAGAAATGAGTACCACGAATTAATTAAATAATTTTTCTGGGGAGTAAAGCACGGCTGACGTGTAAGACTGACAACCTTACTACCATCTTTGAGCCGATTGTCTAGATAATGTGGGACCCACAATGTCTCACAACCCTATGGGCCTTCACAGCCTCTTGCAAGGATAGCTTTACTTTCTTGGGGGGGGGTAAATATGTTGAGGGTGTGGAGTGGATTCATGTGCCTCACAACTGGGTCTGATGACAGACTCCTGTGAACACAGTAATGAACCTTCATGCTCCATAAAAAAGGTGGGGAATTAGAAATTCCCACCTAGACCAGCTGAGTGACTATTAGTTTCTCAAAAAAGGACCCTACTCCATGGAATTACTTAATTACTTTTGATGTATGTGAACTGCAGGTTGCAAGGGATGACCATTTTACAGCATTTTCCTGGAATCTGCCTGAAGAAGGCAGTGCCTTGTGAAGCCTCTCACATGACTGTTCATTCTGACTGTGATTCAAAGAAGTCACCTGTGGTCATGCCATTTTGTGGGTATAAGAAACCATAAAAATTCCCATAATTGTTATTTGTACTTGGAAAACAGTGTCAAAATAGGTACTGTTATAACAAAAATATGAAATTACAGATGCTGTTACAACTTCAGCTTCACACTAATGTGGATCCAAACAAGAGTATGACTGCATTCTCACACAACTACCTGCCAGAGATGGAAGCTGCTTGTGAGGTTTGTGGCACCTTCTTAGAAAGCTCCTTGTCTGCTGTGGCAGTATGTTGTCCAGGAGCACGGTTCAGATCTGCCCTGCCACCAACTGTCACCACAGGCAGATTTGGGAAGGATGTCATTGCAGGTAAGCAATGTTTCTGTAAACAATGGTTCTTGGCTTAGCATGAAATCAATCCATTCTACTGTAAAGAAGCATGGAGAGAAAGACAATGCTGCAGTAACATCTAGCTCACCAAGAAACCACTGTATTCAGTGTCATAGCGGCTACTAACACAAGCAATCTTCTTTGAGAAGATAAAAAGACACTGAAAATAAATTAAAATCCATTTAAGTTCAGTATATTTTCAGTCATGCCATTAAATCTGTTTTACTGGTTGAAATTTTCAAATTATACATTTCATCAGTACTGAGTTAAAGTATAAATTGAACACAACTTATTCTCAATTCTAGACATAAATTTTTCAACATCATGTTTAACAATGAAATAATTTTTTCTATGTAGCAGGTTTACCTGCCCAACATAACACTATCAATAGAGTTATCATTCTCAAGTTCAAGAACGTCTTTTGTACACTGCAACCTTAGTTCTTTAAAAGTATACACATACTGAGGATTCTAAAATAAACATAAATTTTTTCTTCAGAGCATTTGATTGAGAAGCAATTTATGACTGGAAAGACTGAAATACCAGTACAGGTGGAAAGTATATCTAAGTGTGTACATTTAAATTTCTTATGAAACATCTGTATCTACCTGTGGATCCCTGAGAAAGAGAGCATGTTCAATAATGTAAGAAATATCCACAGCTCCAGGATATCGCATGAGGTAGGTCATACAAGTTGTATAGTCCCCACTCAGCACTGAAAAATATACACCAAATATAAAGTGTGACAAACAAAAGGACATTATTTTACTTAAAAACTCAAGATACGTTTTCTCATGCTATCTAAAAGAAACATGGAAATGTGCTGCAAGAATCAGTTTTACTTGTATATTAACTTCTGAATTGAAATGTTTTCTTGTGCTTTCTGTTATCAGTCCCACTGTTCTCATGAGCATCATAATCATCTTCGTCACCATCTTACATTTCCACTGTTATAGGCTGCAGTTCACTTTCATTCTTTTCTAATTTCTCAGATTTTATCCACTTACCTGTCATAATGATCATCAGTAACTTACTGAAAATTAGGGGCACTGAAGTTTCTACCATTAAATGGAGGTGTGACCCATATGCAAGTTAACTATTATAATCTCTTGAATGATTTATGCCCACAGTTTGTATCAAAACTTCCCACACTTTGCACATTTGTTTCCTTAAGACTGCACTGAACTAACAAAACTGTTTGTTTATTATAATAATTATGTTCATCTGTTAACCAAAAAAAAATCTATCAGAAATGTCCATCCTTAACCTGATTTTTCCTTAATATCAATATAATAACACTGCTTCAGTCTTCAAAACAGATCTTTGTATTTTGGCCTCTTAATTAACATGAAAGTTACATGCTGCAAGAAACAAACACAGAATTATTTTTACTTGTTACACCTCAGGGGGAGGGGGTTAGAACTTATAATTACTTTCGTCGGTTATTACTCTTTGGCTAACATCTACGTTGCACTCGGCTGCCGTCGGCTGTCTTAGCTAGGGAAGCCCGGGATCGGTGGAGGACAGGATGGTTACTAACGGGTGAATCAGAACTCCCCGCGTACATTTTCCTATATGTACACTGTCTATTTACAATATTAAATACATTAAGAAAAAGGCCTGCTCTTATCTGTTAACATGACACTTCTTGCTAAACTCATTCTACCGTCTTAGTTTGTGAAGGGGAGGTGCTCTGAAACTGCGCTCCTATCATCGTCTGCTACTGTACATTCATTCCTACCCTGTTCTACCCTGACTCTCACTTGGTTCACTGGATACTGCCTCATTATCTCACAATAACACTTGTATTAACAATAACCTTTAACAGCATGGCGTATATGAGCAAAGAGACTTACTTGCAATACATATGTAGATCACTGCCGTCATCCACCCTCTTATGGTATACATGTCGCCGAGAGCCTCCGGCTGACAACCGAATATTCTGTTTTAGAACCTGATTCAAATCCCCCGAAGTTCCCTAATTTATCGTTTTCTTTCGCTGATTCGGCTTTGACGACAGGGGGTAGGTGACTCCCCCTCAGTGCCCTCAATCCTCATAATAACCTCCTCATTGGCTCTCATGGGTGGTTGTGGGCAGACCCCTTGCGTCTTATTGCTGCGTAAGCAGTCTCTCACGAGTAAATCCAGTGTACGAGTGAGGTAAGCTATTGCTCTGCGATTACAGAGACCTGCTGTGCAGTCACATTCTTAACCTAATTACCAGTCCTGGTGTTTACGATTTACGGCAATAGCTGCGAAACTCTTTTCGCAAGTCTCTAGCTTTTCGATAATAGAATACCCTCTTCAATCTCAAATTTGGGCTATAACATTACTCATTAAATTCAGATCCTACCAATAAAAGAATGTTGCATTAAATATCTTTTCAATTATTTACAGTGAATTGTTCTTATTACCATTAAAGCCATATTCTAAAGACAACACGATGTCATGTCACATATCATTTGTATTATTCACTGCCATGCCAGTAAATAGTAATTGCTTTATGCACTGAACAGTTTCACAGAAAAAAAAACAGTGGTTTTATGCACTATAGAATTAATTATGGTCACCAAGAATGAGATGAGAAACAGAGAAAACAGGAGAAACAAAAGAATTCTGTATATAAGATTTCAAGTTCCTTTCTCAAGAGACACTAGCAATAAAAAGTTTTCATATTGTTATATAATGGCAGAACTCACATTGACACCTGATGGCTATAAGCATTGCCACTACTATATAGTTGACCAGCTCAAAGTTTTCACCTTCTGCAAAGATGGCATCCCATAGTACCAGCAAGTCTTGCAAGGGAAATTCCCTCCCAAACAAAAGACGGAGCCAACGTCTGTAAGAAAGCAAGTTATTTCAGCATCATATACTGAAACACTAAATGTAGTAGTATAAAATAAAATATTCATTGACATTTATATCACTGTGTTACTAGGTTCATGAGTGTGTATTTTATACATTTATACTTTATATGTAGTTGAATGCACTCACATTCCAAACAGAGGAAGAGGGATGTCTAACTGCTGCAGATGTTCATATAGCTGTTTGTCAGCACGGACCAAAATCTGATTTCTAATCCAGTTTAGCTGTGTGACCACTTTATTCTCCAACTGATTTCCAGAACCCTAGAACACATGCATATTGCTACTAATCCAGTTTAACTGTGTGACCACTTTATTCTCCAACTGATTTCCAGAACCCTAGATGCATATTGCTACTTTACAAGCTACTCGACCCAGTTCTTTCCCGGTATTTAAATTTGGTAATACTACATTTTATTATGTTAAGAGAAACACAGAGATAATTAGCCCCATGGAGCAAGTTCTTCTTGAGACAGTAGCAGTTTTCAACAAACCAAGGAATTTCATGCCCTTTATGAGGTCAAGGTTAAATACCATGTTCACCCCAAGCTGGCTGATGTAACACTAATGCTGTAAACTTTATTTGTGAGGTACCAGGTTCAAATCTTGGGTTGGGATGCCATCTACCCTGACTGAGGTTTCTCTGTGGTTTTCCTCAGCCCCTGCAGGCAAACACCAGGATAGTACCTCAGGCTACAACCACTTCCTCCCAAATCATTTTCAGTTCCTTATTTACCACCATCCCACAATCAGTGCTATGCAATCATGAGACCCTAACAATATAAAATAAGACAAAAAAAAAATCCATACCCCCAGTTTAAAACTTGTGTCTCTCTCCAGGCAATTTGGGGAGGGAACTTCAAATGCAACAATGTGACACTGGCAATAACAGTTACTGTTGTATGCAGTAACACAACTGACAATAAAGTCCCTCTGATGAATGTAGCTGAGGCCCCAATCGCATAGGATTTGAAGTATTTATCACTTGCCCTGAAAAGAAACTCCATTGTATCTATGAGATGTATGTACACACAAGATGTCAGAACATGGGTTCCAATTAATTTCTGAAACTAGTAATAAATATTGTAAAACTTACATTTCCTTGTGGAGACTGCAGGTTCACTGGAAAGTAGCCAGTAGGAGTCGGTGTGACATCATTGATCCGATAACAGGACTCAATCCCACTCATGATTCTGGAAAATATCGTGCTGCAGAACAAGAGAAAAAATTTGAGTACTTTCAGATTTTCATCCACTGAATGATTTACTTAAATTGTTTCACCACAGATCATAACTCTCACTTAAAATGATTTATTTGGAGAAAGAAACAGCTCTAAGACTTTAAGTTTAATACAAAATTATTTTTCCAGTTGTTCACACTGAAATTTTCTATTAAAGAAATTCATCCACAGAATGACTTAACTTTATGAAAGGATTCCATAGTGCACAATTTGTGAACACTGCTTTAAACCACGTTGCACATAGAGACTTGCTAGTGTGTATGCTTTTAGATTATTAGATTATTAGCTTTTGCTGTTCACAGAGTCCCAACAAAAGTTCCAGATCACCAATAATCCATTTGTATTATATTCATTACCTCTCCAAGGTCTCGCTTTGCATACAGACTGTATCATTAATACTCAAGGTATAAAAACATTAACAGCATAGAATTTTCCTTAAATTCTAATGATCTGAGAATTCTGTAACTTACTATGCATCTTCTTCAAGAAATGCTGGGTCAAGAACTTCCATAATCACATCACTGAAATATTAAGCAAAATTATAAAATGGAAATCCAGCACATCATTCAACAAATTCTAAAAACACTTACTGACACATCTGCTCATTTGTAGCACAGTAGATAAACATTAATGTTTGTTAACACATTCATAATTCATAAACCGTAACTGAGTAAAGCTATCCCTGTACCAGGCCGTGAAGGCCCATGGGATTGTGAAATGTTGAGAGTCCCACATTATTTAGACAAGCGGCTCAAAGATGGCGGTAAGGTTGTCAGCTTTACGTACCGGCTGTGTTTTACTCCCCAGGAAAATTATTTAATTAACTCCTGGTACTCATTTCTGTTAGATGCTGAGTCGACCCCAGGGCCACAGTGTGGCTAGAAGGATTAGGTCAACTGAAAAAAATCCAGTGACCTCATTGGGACTTGAACCCGCGACCTTCCGGCTTGTAGCATTGCCCCTTAACCAACTATGCTACCGCGTGCCCCAATTCATAAACTATATTAAATATAAATACATAAGCACTGTTCTTCATCCACTAACATTAAATTTATTTTCAGAATTGATACTGCAAACAGCTGATTCTCATGAAGATAAGAAAATGGAAACTTAAGAAGCTTCCTTATTTTACATTTCAATAAGGACTTTCAGTAAGACAACTGTAAGATTAGGCTAGAGTGTGTACTTATATTTTCACTTGTACGTCATTCCAACTAAATCACCTGACTGCTGTTTGCTCTCGAGTGTGTAGCAACGCTTGGTGATCACAATGCAGCACAAACAACAATGGGGCGAGGATTTCATGCATTCCCTGTAAACAGAATCAGTAGATGTCACAACAGTGCACATGGTAACTGAGTTGCATGTTAGTCAGGTGAGAAGACTGTTTCTCAGTTTCAAGTGACACTATCCAGAAAACATGCACCCAGCGGATTTCTGGATTTTGGGATTCTAGGTCCCTTGGACAGTATCCAGAAAACTTGCACCCAGAGGATTTCTGGATTTGGGGATTTTCTGGGTCCCTTGGCATAAAAATTATAACACATGTAAATTCAACAAAAAAACGTTTATTAACATTTGCTTTACCTAAAAAGTGCTTGAAGCATAAGAATGAGAGCCAGAATTATCACTTATGTCAGCAGAACACTCTTTAATCTTTTAAACATGTCTTGTCAATTAACTGTTCCATGCAATTATGCTTTCTTTTCGCAAAACCTCTTGTATTTTCTACACCCACATAATGTGGGTGCTTGTTCTCAAGGGGGGGGGGCAAAACTTTCCAGAATAACTTTACTTCATATCAATGATCTTACACCTATCAACATTTAATTTTTAAACAGATACAACTATACATTCCTCAACTTATTTAAACACTTCTGTTCTGAGGCTTGAGGAGCAGGTATCAAATCAGTGGATGGCTGCACAATGACTAAAAGTTGTTTCGACATACTGAGCCATCGCATTTCATGCAAGGGATATGTTCCTGAAGACCTCACATAATTCGAAATAAGTTTTCTCATAAGGGGATTTGGGATTCACAATATTTCAAACTTTGCACATAAAGAGATACTGGGTTTTCAGACTTTGTCCACTGTCCGGATTCTAAATAACTAAGAAAAAACGTTTCAGAAACTGGATCTGTTTCCTTCCTCACCTGAGGAAACGTTTTTTCTTAGTGATTTAGAATCTGGATGATGGACGTCTGAAAACCCAGTGTCTCTGTGTGTTATACACCATCGTCAGAACCCTATACTATCTATTTGCTAGTTTTAATATTTTATACTGCACTAGTTAAAATTTGCATAAAATGCAACTGCAATGTATTTGAATATCAAGCTGTATAAGGAATTGACCTTGGGAAGCATGCTTTAGGGTCATTCCAAAAGTAATGCAAAGTAAAATGTTGTGCCAATTATTAAGCTACTGACGTTTTATCCCATCAATGATTTCCTTGATTTTCTTGAAAGCTGCTATTTCAAATCAGCATACACATTTTTGTGCTGATGACTGCATAAAGTAAATATATTCAAAAGCACTATTTGATACTTATCCTTCAACTGATGCAAGAGATTAAGTCTAGTGATTATTAATATGCTCCCATTTGCAGCTACATAAGTGTCACTTGTCTTCTGAGATACAAATAATTGCTGATAAGCTGGCGATTTTTGTAACTATCATTCCCTCAGTGATCAGACTAATTTGTATTCAGGGTGGAAACATAAAAGTAACAGCAAAAATGAAAATTATGGCTTGGTAAACTACTAAATCATTAAATAGCTCCAGATGTTATACAGACAAAATGTTAACACTAGTGCCAGACAAAGTCTATCATCTCATTGTCAGTGGTTTGCCATTCACGGTCTAAAAGCTTAACTATATGAGCACTGTACTTCTTTTTAAGAATAATTCTCACAAAAAATCAAATTGCCATCTGCACAATAACTATGATCTTAACATTAGCAATCGTAACCTGTAATTACTGTTATGTTAAAACATGGTATATACTCAGCACTAAGCACTTCTGAAACTGACTTTTGCTGAGATTTACTTCACTTATGTTATATGAGGGACTCCGAAGATGAAAGCGAAGAAATCTCAACTTCCTACTTAATCTGCAGTATAGCATTCTATTTCATAAGCAAACCCTTTTTATTTGATTTTGGTATTTCATTCTGACCTGTCGATAGCACATTGCAGGATTCTCACGAGCATAGCAGAATAAGATGTTGACCATTGCATTTTGTATCATCTCCTTCCTGAAGAAGTCTACTCCTGGAAAGGTCCTTACCACATCCTGCTTTATAAGAGACCGCAGCTCCTTGTCACAGAAGTACTGATGCCATATGCTCTGAAGTTAAAAAATCAGTACTGTATTTCTTCATAGACAAGAGGTGATTCTGAAGAAAACAGTCTTCTGGGATTTGGCACCGTGTATATGTGGTGTTAACCGACGTTTCGGAGGAACGTATCGCCCCCATCTTCAGGGTAGAAGAAAAAATATAAGAATTCTGCAAGCGGTAAAGCAGTCTGCTTTACCGTTTCTCACGGTGTTGTCGCTTACAGAATTCTTATATTTTTTCTTCTACCCTGAAGATGGGGGCGATACGTTCCTCCGAAACGTCGGTTAACACCACATATACACGGTGCCAAATCCCAGAAGACTGTTTTCTTCATAGTCACCGCCGTGAAAGCCTCAAATCTTACAAGAAGTGATTCAGTGCATACTCACAAGAACAGAAAACTGTATACTACTAAATCAAAGTTATGCAGCATTACACACCTATGGCATGTGGATGGTGACTCCTTTACATTCAAAAGCAAAAGTTCTAAAGTTACTCTGTATGTCCATAAGAATGCAAAACAAAGGCTAGAGGACAAAAGAGTGCATTACCATATGTGAGTGGTAAAAGGCTGTAGTAATGCAGTAATGCAATCAGTGAGAAGCACAAACAGTTGCAGGTCCCATATAAACTTATTAGGATGGAAATTTCATGGCAATTACAGGCAAGAAGAGTATCTTATTTTTATGCAAAGGTATTTATAGGTGGTGACAGAATTTCAGTGCTTAAAATGTGTTTTCACTGAACTGAACTTTCATACATTACTAGGAATCACTGGCTTATTGTGAAATATTGTTACTGTGCTGAAAACCCTCCATTCTCTATAGCAGTTGAGATTTCCCTACAAGTTGCTAACTTTCATGCTTACTCACCTACTAGTATATATTTTGTTTCTCAGCTGACGACATTAATTTGTGGAAGTTCCTATTATCATTTTGTTTATTAATTTTACCCATTAATGTAAGAGCAGTTCTTTATTTCTTAATACATCAGGCCACTACAACACATCAAGACTTACTTCAGTTTTCTGGGACAGAGGATTGTCTTCAGGCTGACTCCTGTCCCATGGATCAAGAGATAGTTCTTTGAGAACTCTTGCATAATGCTGACGTTGTTGTCGAAGCTGGCTAAGCCACTGACTTGTATCAGGAGACAAAACTGCCAAAAGAGAACGCCAACATACACTGCGAAAGCGTGATGCTCTAAGATTTCCCAGAATAGCACGACGACGAAGTTCGCCAAGTTCTGGATCATCTCTCCTGTATAATTGGGCCCACTCTTCCCTGAATAAAAAATGCACAGTATTCATCAAGAAAAGGCCTCACTCAGTACCACTGGCAGCACTCAGTAAGACAATGCTATGGACAAATGAGATCCACAGAACTATTGCTACCCAGAAGAATCCTGCATCATGAAGTTCCAGTATTGATTTGTACCTGACAAAAGGCTATAACTGTTAACAGTATTATATAAGAACAACAGTGATAAAATTGCTGTGCAGGTGCAAATTTATTACAGTAATTGGAATCATTTGAATATGTTAACAATATACTACAACAGAAGTATTAAAGTACTATAAAATCACAAAATTCTTTATAGGCTTTCCAAATAGACATCAAAATGAAGTATAATCACCAAATGCTGATGAACTCACAGTTAACTTTCTTTTGTGGGGATGTCTTAACGTTGTGTGTGTCTTTGTCATTACTCCTAGGACAACCCACTTCTTCGAACAGTTTGTTGGCCCTGAAAAGGACCGTGGCTGCTGAGATGATTGACCGGTGAGGTAGCGCGGCGCGCGCCGGTAAGGAGAAAGGCTTGCTGCGGTGAAAGGCTAGTGGAAAGGCTGGTTGCGGTGAAAGGCTTGGCGAAAGGCTAGTGGAAAGGCTAGTCGTTGAGCGCGGTCGTAGGAGTCGTGAGGCAGTGGCTACGCCAGAGGTCCAGTGAGTCGGACCGTAACACGACCACCGGCGAGTCCAGGCGCTGTGCCCCAGTGAGTCGGGTGTGAGAGCGCTGGAGGGCCGAGGCAGCCGTGCCCGGCGCAGCCTGCCGATGCCTCCGAAGACCGAGCGCTGGCGACGAAGCCTGCTGGCTGAAGTTGCTTGATGCGGCTAGCTCGTAGACTGATGATGAACTGAATGGAACTGCATAACTCGACTCTGGGGTCGCTCCTTTTTATACGCTGGTCGGTGGGGCGGAGCCAAACTCGAAAGTGAGGAGCAAGAATTGATTGGCTAGCGCGCGTAATGGTGTAGACGCGGGCTAGCGCCGAGCGTAGTATAAATGCGATCGTTTGAAGCAATCTGATTGGTTAGCGCGCGTGATGGTGAAAAGTGATGTGAAGAGCGAGCGTTGCAGAAATGCGTGATAATGTGGGATGTTCCCACACTTTAACTGTCATAAAATTACTGCATATCTTACTGTAAGGGTATCATTAATAGTCTTCTTGATCATCTTAATATGCATTCTAACATTACAGTTTTTAAATATCTCATCAAGCTTTCCTATGCTGGACATAAATTCAGGAAAATTCCTTATACAGGAAAGGGTGTATTTGTTCCACTTAAGAGTGTTAATAAAGGTAAAAAATAAAATAATGCATATACTGAAGCAATATATGAGAATCTTTCTAACCTTAGATTTATCTTGAATTTTAGTGCCTACAATTAAAATGGCAGAAGCGAGAAAATAAGTAATGGTGATTATTGATATTTCTTTGTTTTGTAATAAACATGTGAAATATACGTAGTATGGCAGTAAAGCAAATCAGAGTTTGATTATCTTAATTCAAGAGATAAAAACAAGTGTTTATAAAGTAACAACTTAAGTTTACTGCATAGCAACTTGCTCACTGAATAAGTGGCACAGTTTTCCTTAAATGACGAGATACAACTGCTCTCTAAATTTTCCCACAGATTCAAGGTCTTCATTCCTACTGACAAAACAATGATCAGAATGTTCTTAATTTACAAATTTAATGAACTGCCAAACCTTGTAGCTGAACTATTTTATATTCCAATTAGTAACACCCACATAGAAAGAATTTGTTTCCACAGTGGGAAATACATAGTGTGAGAGAAATGAAATGACAGCATTAATAAAGGCAGAGATCTGTGTGAAGGATAAATTTGACATGACTTGCCAAGAATTGTATAAATTTATTAGTAAGCCTGAGCAAGTTCCATTACTTGAAAGGTCATCAAATAATAGCACATACGCTTGGAATTAAAATCTAACTACACATTATCAGAACCGAAGATGACTATTCACTCATGGAGCTGAGCCCTTCTCGAGACGCCGCCAATTGTGCAGTTACTCAAGAACCTCCGGGTATTTTATGGAATATATGATATAACTCCGTCCTAAATGCAAATTATATTCATAGGTCTTTTGTTTTGTTCCTCTCTATACACTATATGTTTCGGCCCCAAACGGCCATCATCAGGTGTATACACTCACGTATCTGTTACACTGCACTTATTTATAACATTTAAAATTTAAAAACATCGGTCTTCCTGATTAGCACTTACAAAATCTTCGGTTCTAATTTGAAATCCTTTAAACATTTTTTCTCTAAACTTTAAATTTTAAAAATGTCAGGGTTACTCGCCCTATACAATACTAGAAACAAGATGAAGCCACTGCAGCACTATAGACATCGGGTGAGTAACCCTGACATTTTTAAAATTTAAAGTTTAGAGAAAAAATTTTTAAAGGATTTCAAATTAGAACCGAAGATTTTACAAGTGCTAATCAGGAAGACCTATGTTTCTAAATTTTAAATGTTATAAATAAGTACAGTGTAACAGATACGTGAGTGTATACACCTGATGATGGCCATTTGGGGCCGAAACATGTAGTGTATAGAGAGGAACAAAACGAAAGACCTATAAACATAATTTGCACTTAGGATGGAGTTATATCATATATCGTATAAAGTGCAACAGGATGCTTAAATATAATATTTTATGGATCCCGAAAGTTGAGTATCATGTTAACGAGAGCCTTCCACTGGTCTCTATCCAGATCAATCCAATCCATACCATCCATTTTAATACTGTCCACCCACCTACATCTTGGTCTTCCTAGTGGTCTCATTCCTTCTGGCCTTCCCACCAATATCTTATATGCATTCTGCTTCGCCCCCATTCGTGCTACATGCCCTGCCCATCTCATCCTTGACTTGATCATTGTAATTATCCTTGGCAAAGTGTACAAGTTATCAAGCTCCTCATATGCAGTTTCCTCCAAGATGACTATTATAGTAATCTTAATTTGAAACAGCAACAGAAATTATATCTGATGAATGCATGGAAATATAAGTAGGTAATGGTATAAAACATTCATTAAAGTAAGACAGACAAAGGCCTCACAAATCTTTATTATTACTGTGCCTTAAGAAAACCATCGAAAATTAATTTCCTGTGATTTATAATTTTGTTATTCATTGGTAGATAAAATAAATCGTATAATTTGTTTTAAATATTAAAAAACGGTTATATTTAACCTTCCCAGTCCTTCGCCTTCGGAATATCTCCGAGGCTGAAGAACTCATGGTCACGACTTTAGCTGTTCGCATAATTCCTGAAGTACATTAGCAGCATGGAAGAATGCTGATTCTTACTCGTATTTCTGAACTGAAGCGCTCTTTTCAGATGAATCACAAGATGTCTCTTCTGGTGTAGATATTGAGCTCCTCTCCGTGGTATCTTCTTCCTCTGTCAGTGATCGTAATCCCGGCTGATCTATGAATTTAAAAGTATTCATTTCATTACAAGGACTTACTTTACACGGCAACCGGCAATTAGACCTTTCCTCCGTGGGCTTAATTTTTACCTGATAAACTACATTCCCGTTTTTCTTCTTCTTCATTCATCATTCTTGCAGTCAACCGCTCAAATTGACTCTGTCAAATACAAGCTTCACATGTTGGAATCAATGTTTGTTTTTGGTGGTACATTAACATAATCCTTTACATCACCACGCTATCTTATATCCACGTTTCAATCAGCTGACTATTCACAACTTTTCTACAAATACTTTAACTGGGAATGTTGGTGTAACTGATACCTGTTGAGATCAATGTAGTTATATGTACTATATGATAAATGCAATTTGTTCCGTTTTATAGTCGTTATTTTATTCTTCTGCGTTTGTATTTATTACTCCATTAAACGTCAATTTACTGTATATATACATATACAGTAAATATATCAAATATATATATATATATATATATATATATATATATATATATATACATATATATATATACAGGCTTGCTGTTTTATATGTCTTTATGTTCTAATAATGTTGCAGTTAACAATTGGTCTGAATGGGATGGCAACCATGATAATGGTCACTGAACCACATGATAAGAATGGAATGTGGGTACGTGTGTACGTAGGTTGATCCAAGCTGGTGAGCCTGGTGAGGTTCCGTGTGCTCCTCATGTATTTGGTTCGTGCTGCTCATAGTCCCCATAATTCATTAAGTTCCATTAAAATGACGGCGCTAATCATCCGTGGCTCTTAAAACCCCAGCAAATATTTAGTGATCCGTGCTAGTAAAAATGTTGGCGAAGAAGTACATGCTTTTCACATGCAGTTTGTTCTGAAGGCGTATGAAGTTTTAATTATTATTCTTCATTATTAGTGCTGTCGAATATAATTTATAACGTTATGACGTTAAAATCCATAATATACGAAAATGGTAAGCTTGAAATACTTGACCAACTTTTATTACCAAGTCAGTCTCAGTATATTGAGGTTAAAGGTGTGGAAGATGGTTGGCGAGCCATACATAAGATGCATGTAAGTAAATTGAATACCTTCAAATTAAATTATATTCTCGTGGACTGTATGTAAGAAATCTTACTGTTTCTCTAAGGGGCATAACCTCACGTTTGTAAAGGTTATTTATGGATGTGTATGTTAGCGTAACATGATACAGAATGTTAGGTGTGTTTGAGCGGCTTGCCGCATTTGCCTGCTCGAGAAATTGCTGCATTCTAAATCAGACTTTTACGAAATGAAACTGGGTGCTACTATAAGTATACAAATAATGTTTAAGGATATGGATGTGGAAAGAATGTATATCATGTTTGCACATATCCCTAAAATACGTAGTAGTGTGTTGCTTTATTTATTTATTTTTTTTTTGAGAAACATGGAGAATCCAGTATGAAAGTTATTGTTGAATGATTAAGTAGGGGGTTTCTGTTTCTTTAAGCTAGTAAATTGCTGGGAAAGAGCCACATTTTATTGTTTCATTGTCCCCTACAGGTTCGTGGTGCTCCAGCCATTGCCATTGTTGGATGCCTTAGCTTGGCTGTAGAGATACAGCCAGAGGTATTCACTGACAAGAAGATTTTGCGACAGGAAGTGGAAGGAAAGCTAAACTATCTTGTATCTGCTCGACCAACGGCAGTTAACATGAAATTGGCTGCAGATGAATTAATTTCTCTAGTCAATGCTCTTGATAAAGACGAACTGGTTTCAGCAGAACAAATGAAAAAGAAGTAAGTGCTGATGTATGTTTGACAATCGGCATATGATTTGACATGTACTTTCTTGTATCACTTTCCCCTTATAAAGTTTGTGATCACCCATTAATGCTACTGTGGCAGGATGTAAAAACTCCACAGATATATTTTGGTGAAATCTTATATTTAGAACATTCACGAGATTTATTGATAAAATTTAATTTTGGTCCTGATTTGATAATGTGCACTGAGACATTCCAGATGAAGACCCAGTGCTTTGATGTGTTATAGAGATTTTCTTCATACAGTATATTGTTTTCAATATTATCATCAGTAATAAAGCCAAATGTTTTTTAATTGTGTCAGTTGCTGTTTGTTTTAAGGGTTTCATGGAGTCCTCTTATTGTTATTTATTGAAGATTTGGTAGCAAATTTAACAGCCAATTCTAAGTAAATTTCTGCAATTGTAATTTGAAGTTGTTGTGTTTATATATTTTTTTAATTCACTTAGTGGGGGGTGGAGTCCAACTGAGTCCACTCGGCACAGCGGCCAGTGATTGGCCTATTGTAGCCTGCCCCGTGTGATTGTGATGATGGAGAATTTGGTGGAATGAAGATCGGCAGGGAAACCGAAGTGCTCGGAGAAAACCTGCCCCAGTGCCACTTTGTCCACCACAAATCCCACTTCACCAGACCTGGGCCACCACGGTGGGAAGCCAGTAACTAACCGCTTGAGCTATGGTGCAGCTTATGTTTATATAACCTGTATCCATGATGTTGTCAAGACATAGTTGACATTACCAACCTGCTTTCTGCATCTGGTGGCAGTGGTCACTTGGAAATTTGTGTCTTCTTTGACTGAAATACAGTGAAACACCTGTTTGAGGTTTCTCTTGGGAGCAGTGGATTAGAATACTAAACTGAGGAAAATCTTAAATTCTGATAATTTAACACTAATATAAATTCGCTGACAAGCAGCAGTCACTTGGTTGGTATAGTACGCTCATGGACTACAGACCTTGAAATTTGTTTTGTTTTCAGTTTATTATTGATTTGGAATTATTGAAATTGGACAACAGGAAAGGGAAACCCTAAACTCAAGGCAGACATCAAATGTGTTTTCCGCTGTATTATGCAGGGTGGCTGAGAATCACCATATCCCTCAATATACCATGTGGCAAGAGTCACTGTACATCACACGGATTTGTATGTGTACCATTGTGTTTAAAACACAGCCTGATGCATTGCCACATGTGCCAAAGCATTTGTGGTGTAATGGTGGTCAATGCACATTCCGCAGCTTGGCACAACTCGTTCTTGCAGTAGCAGTTCACAGCCACTTATCCCTTGATAACACCCACAAAAAGTTTTCTGTGTGGTAAGATCAGGGCTACATGATGGCCAGGATAATGGTGTAAGAGATGATGGTGAACCATGTCCAATGCAGCGGCCTGAATATATTCTTTCAAAATGTTGCACACAGTACAGACAAAATGTGCAGGTGCTCTGTAATGCTGCAGCCACAAGTCTTTTGCAAGTCTTCTGTCTCTAAACTGTGGTAATGACACTTCTAACATTTCTGTGTAAGATGTGTTGTTAACAGATCTATCAAAGAAATAGGGCCAATGAAATGAGCTGCAGTCATACCAGTCCACAACATCACATGTGGTGGGTTATGTTCTGACTCCACCATGAAATGTTGGTTCTCCTTAGCCCAGATTACAACATTTCTATCGTAGGTAGTGTTATGAATTGTACACTCATCATTGAAGAGAATCTTTGAGCAGGATGCAGTATTCAAGAAAGTGTCCAGCCATGACATGTGCCATGGCATCCATTCATGTCATTGTTAGACAGTTGATATAGAATTTCAGGCCATACACCTTCAAATTCAAGGTTTTTCTTCCTGTGATCCTGCATTATTGACCATGGCACACCAAGCTATTCTGATTGTTCCTGCTTTGATTTCTAGGGGGAGCTATCAACTGAGATGGAAAAAGCTGCAGACATCAAGTGCTTTTTCCATCATGGACTCCACAGTGAACCCTTAACCCTTCCAGGGGTGAGCACATGTTTCTCCCAATCTAGCAGTGTCACTTTCTGTGGCAGCGCCTTGTTAAATTATTCACTTAAAATTTTCATCCGTTTGGCCATTGTTTGGCTTTTTTGTGACATGTCATGTGCCCACATGCTTGCTATTAACCACTCTCCAACTGAATATCTGCTCATATTGGCCATAGCCACAAGATAACTGACTCCCTTTGACTGTGCCCTGCAAGCACATACAACTGACACCACTTTCAAGTTCCACTCTCAGTGTTGCAGCACACCTCCTTTTTTAACTGTGTACTGTGGCACACATGGTAAGTTAGTTAGGAGAACAGTGACTTCTCTACCACACTGTATTTGACACTACTAGAAAAATGGGCAAGTTATGTTGGCATTGCAATGATGTACAACATATAAAAAGTAACAGGTTCTAACATATAATGTTAATTGCTCAGATTCCTAGGTGCGATTGAAACTATGCTGGAGAAGGACATTGCCGACAATCGTGCAATTGGTGATGCAGGTGCAAATGCAGTTCTAAGTCACTGTTCAGGGGACAGCATGGTGCGTATCCTCACACATTGCAACACAGGTACTTTGGCCACTGCTGGCTATGGCACAGCACTGGGAGTTATTCGATCTCTGCATTCCCTTGGGAGGCTAGGTAAATGTCAGCAGTGTGTGATGTATCACACTAATTTCCTAGTGTTTATTGTTTGTCTGGATTAGGTGTCCAGACTTCATTTGTAAATAACCAGTGTAACACAGATTACATGAGTAGAATGTTTTTCAATGCTTTGGAATGTGGACAAACAACAAGATATTATAGGATATTTGATTTAACAGTGGTTTCTCTGCTTCCCGTCTCTTTTCATTCCCTTTCTTCTAGTCTCCTAATATCTTCTTTATCACATTGTTCCTGTAGAACCACATTTGAATTGTAATGGGTAGCATATGTCAGTTTTTTTTATAGAACAAGGTATTCTTACATGGCCTCTTCTTTTCCTTCTTACTTGTGTATGTAGTACTGCAATTAATCAGGATAGCTCAGTCAGTATAGCTGTGGGCTGGACAGCCCAGATTCAGTTCCCTGCAGTGTAAGATTTGTCTCTTCTCTGCAGCATCGAGACAAGTTCTGGGGCCCACCCAGCCTCCTATCCGCTGGGTACTGGGGGCTCTTTCCCCAGGGGTGAAGTGACCTGGGCATGAAGCTGATCGCTTGACTCCATCTAGTGCCAAGGTCAAAAATGGTGTTATATCTCCACTCTCCAACACATTTTGATGGTGTAATGCTTAATTAATTAAGCACAGGGACCACTTTACCTTTTGTGTAGTATTGCATATGTGCGAATGTATTGTGATTTGTCTTGAGATCTAGACAGATTTAGATATTTTTCAGCCCATCTGTTATGAAACAATTGGTTTTTATTGTGCCGTGTGTATGTATGGATGCACGCCTCACTAGCACATGAATAGTTGGATGGATTTTTATTCATATTTTGTATTAGCATTTGAGAATAATATGCTGCCTCCATCTTCAAGGTTAAGAGGTGTGAGGTGAGGAATTGTTTGGGTTGTATAGGCACATGGACAGGATGCAACAAAGGTGGTCACTCAGATCCATGGGAAGGAGAGAAGACAGAATATGGAAAAAGAAAACAGCCATTTTCAGGACCACAGTATTACCATCATAGGAAGGAAATGGAATTGCGATAAAAGATGACCTTATTTCAAACTCCCACAAATGAAAAGTGAGGAAACAGCCCCCTTTTCAGGAACTTGGGTCGATGAGTATGGTCTGGAGAGAAGGAAACTATCTTGTCCCTGGAGATAATCATCTTTTTTTCTCTCAGGAGTGGATAAGGGGACTGCATGACCTCCCCAAGGAGATCCCATCCCTCATAATCATGCTCACCTTTCCTTTCCAGAGTTATAAGAAATAATATTAAAAGGAATTAATTAAAGGAGTGGACACCAATGAAAGATGTACTCTCATAAATGTAGTTAAGGACAGGTGAACAAAATGTGATTGGACAGATTAAGGAGCCAGATAACATGAGATCCTCAAGGGCAGTAATGCCAGAACTATCAGTATCAGTGGTACTGAGATTGATTTATTTACCACTAGAAGATACCAAGAAAGACTTTGGATGAAATACATAAAGCAGCACAACACTGCAGCACAGATCATTGATGTATGGTTGGCAGATTCACATCCAAAATCTTGCAATTAAAATAAGTTCTGCTTACAGAATTTTCACTTAGATACTGTATTGAATTTTGGAAGTCACTTTCTATAATGATTTATTATCCTTCAGTTCAATTTGAAACTTGACAACAAAAATGTAGTTACAGCCTGCTCTGGTCCAAGAGGTGAAGTTAAGTGATCTTCAAGAGCCAGCATTTTGAAACACTATGCTACAGACTTAAATGTGCTGTTTTCAGAAAATACATAGTTCTCTCAACTGATAGATTACATTCAAACTGGCCAACTATATCATAATTGCCCTAATACAAATTTGGTTGGCTAGCACTTATCATTTGTTTCAACATGTGCGTCGAACACATTTAAGTTGGATGCATGTCACTTTTATACATCATATTTGAAGACTTGTGGTTGCACAAACCTGTCAAGGAGGCGTCAGGCTTGTGCCTCAAAATTTCCACTGAAACATCGCATTACCAGTGCAGGACAAAGTAATATGACATTATAAAAGCCACAGTCATGGCCTAATTAATGGCCACATATATGTATATAAATATATCAAATTAGAGCCAGAATAGCAACTGCCTATATGCTGTACTCCTGGAAGGGGCAAGATTTCCTCTCCATATCCAGACTGGTTCTGGGGTCCACCCAGCCTCCTATCCAATGAGTACCAAGGCTCTTTCCCCTGGGGATAAAGCTGCCAGAGCGTGAAACTGGCCACTTACCTCCAGCTAGTGCTGAGGTCAAGAATACTTGGATCTATACATCCACTTGCCCATATGTCTTCATGATGATGTTTTTAAGTGGCTGAATTAGTTAAATATATAAAATTTATAATCCAAGTAAAATTAAAATAGTTATAAATAATGTCCAGTAATTACTTCAATAAAAATAATTAAATTATTTAAAATGCTCTGAAAGAAAATGATAACATTGTATGATCTGGTCCCTGTGCCTGGATTTCTTAGCCAGGATGCTGGCCCTTTTCGTATAGTATTTTTCAGGTCATCTGTTTGATTCCCAGATTAAGTAGGATTAGGAAATATATTTAGGTATTTCCATTTCCTTCTGATTCATCTTGTATAAATTTATTGCTGTTTTTCTGATGCTGTATGACTTTCATGGTTTATTCGTTTTTTTTAAATAAGATACTGAACTGGATCCACTTGACTTACTTGCCTGTAAGCTTGAGACATGTTTGGTTTCTTATGCTGTTCGAAGTCCAGTTTCTTTCTGGAGTCACTGTTAGGGAACTAGATTTACATGTTATGTAAGACATTGCAAAATTATGTTTTTAATTAACATTTTAGTTAGTTACAAATAGTGTTCTGTTCATCCCAATAGCTGTTTAGTGATACTACACAAATTCTGTGACCTCTACAGTTCTTTGAAACAAAAAATTGTGATGAGTGTAAACATAAATTAAACAATAAGAACTAACAATAACTTATTAAATTAATATTCAAATATTCAATCAGACAGAGACTTGCAGATGGTGTATTCTTAAGCACAACATGTCCTTTCTTGAACATGACCTTACATCAAAATTGTTTGACACTCTTTGTGAACCATTTAGCAACATGTACCCTGATTAATAAGTATGAAATAAGACAGTAGTGTTGACATCACCTGTAAGCTTTTTATGCTGTTGTATTTAATGTTGCATTTTAAATGGTGCACCAAGCAGTTTGTATGTTATAATTTATTGTGTTTTTGCTCTCACCTTCTAGGAATGCAACCATATTTTATGTTTTCACAGTGTAGTACTTCATACTATGGTGACTAGTTGTGGGCAGGAATTTTTCTTTGTCACAAAGTGTAGACCCAATTTGAAGTTTGGTAAACTTCATAAATAATGTATACTGACTGCTCTTGTTCCAGGAATAAATTAGCCATAATGCGAAAGTCTAGAATATGTGTGGAGGTTTACCTCTGTGTTTTCTGTATGTCCCCAAGCTGTGGTACATAGGCACTGTAGCAACCTTACCTTCTTTAAGCTTTAGCATACTGTACTGTATATAATCAGAACTTTAATCTACCATAAGTAGCTCTCTTCAGTCACCTTACACTTTCAATATATTCTAAAAATTTCTATAAACTGAACTTTATGTACCATTCCATTCATAAATGAGTTAATTGATTGAATTTTTAGTTATGTACCCGGCACCTGCTTATGTTAGGTAGTTTCAAACAATAGGATGACTGTATGAATGATGACCTGAGGAGTATCTGAAAGGAAGCAACTGTGGCCTATTTTTAGGTGCAGATGCATTCACCTGGAGATACTGACAAAGATCACAGTAACCTCAACCAGGGTGACCAGCATCTGGGTCAAGATTCCAATGTGGGACCTCATGAATATAAAGCAAAATCAATAATCGTTTGACCAGAACAGTTATTTAAAATCAGTTAATTTGGCAGCACAGTAATTAAGTCATGTGATAACAGACAATTGCTGTTTCATTACTTTGTGTACTGTATGGCGGTTGTCCCTTGCCGTGCTATGGTTATTTAAACTTTTAGATAATGCTGTCTTTAAGATGAGAGTCCAGTGGTGGGAACCAAGAAAATGGTATCCTAATTCTTGGGTTGGTCACATTCATTGTCGAGTGCGTAGTTTATCAAAAAACTCGCATTAAGTACGTAAGACAAAGCCATTTTTATTTTTTTTTTTGCAGAGCATGTTTATTGTACTGAAACAAGACCATATAATCAGGGTGCAAGACTAACGGCCTATGAACTGGTACATGATAAGATCCCAGCTACTCTTGTGTGTGATAGCATGGTTTCAGCTCTGATGAGAGCACGCAGTATAACAGCTGTTGTTGTTGGTGCAGACAGAGTGGCAACTAATGGGGACACAGCCAACAAAATTGGAACCTATCAGGTACCTTCTTAGTCTCATAATCTTCAAATGGTTGCTTAATAGCAACAGATATTTTTATTCATGTGGTAAGTATATCATTGCAACCTGGTTTTAAGCATTGGTCTTCCACTTTAAAAGTCAGCAGCTTAACCTCTGTACTATTCAGGTGGTGCTTTTGAAATGGTAATATTGTGTGGGGAAGTTTTTTTTTTAATTACTGCCTTTGCTACTCAGTCAGCCGCAGGAGTAATGAGACTGCAACATCATAGAATGAAGGTTACTGGCCATCTTGCAGTATCTTTGTCATTGTCACCAATCATCATCATCAGGGTCTGGACCTTGTGATTCATTCTGTTCCTCCATAAGATGGGTTGATCCTTTCAGTGTAACTTCGGGCATCTGTTGGATCTTGTTCATCTGGGTCTTTGGTCCAGTAACTGTTTTTGAATTGTGTTCATGTTCCATTCTTTCAAAATAATGAATCCAATTAAGTCTTATTCAGAACCATATAATTTAAAATGAATATATTTAGTTTGTTTCTAATCAATGTGTTTCTAATTTTGTCCATCGTTGTGTATCCTGTCACATTCTCAAACAATTTAATTTCTTCTGTTTCTGTCTCTTGCCTCTGCATTTTGTCAGTGTCCATGTTTCAGTGCCGTATATTAATGTTGGGATAGCCATAGTTTTATAAAATTTACTCTGTTTCCTTCTTTGTCTTTTTATTTAGTTACTCCCCTTATTGTTACATGTGGTTAAATTTACTCGGCTTCATATTCATTTCCAAGTCTTTATTCTTAAAAATTGAGAACATAGGTTTGGACATGAAGCTGAGTAAATTTAACCATGTGTGGGCTATCTGTATTATGTTTCAGAATTAATTGAATTGGCATAACAGATGGGGTGCACAAACTGTCTTACATGGCTGTGCCATAGCTCAGGCAGTTAGTCGCTGGCTTCCCACCACAGCAGTCCGGGTTCAAGCCCAAGTCATATGTGGGATTTTTTGTGGATGAAGTGGCAAGTGTTCCCTGCCAATTCTCATTCCACCAACTGCTCCACATTCATCATCATCTATCATCCAGGGTTGATACAATAGGCCAATTAGTGGCCAATGTACCAAGTGGACTCACCACACCCCAAGAAAAACCATCTTACATCCAGGGTGAATCAGGCACCAACTTATACCTTATGGAATGGAACTTCTTGCATAAGATGTTAAGTTCTTGAGCCTCAGTATCCACTACTGGTACCAGTACCATGAAACTTACCAATAAAGGAACAACTAGTATACCAATGAAAAGGAAATGAAAATGCCACATGGCATATTAAATTGAGAAGAATTGGGTGGTATCAGATCTTGACATGAACATTCACTTTGCAAGTCTGTTAACTCTAATAATACCAAAGCGTTATTCAGATCATTGTCTTCTGAGATGTGATGCCATGTAGTGTGGTAGATAGTTGCCATTGTATTTGAGGAGTCTTCTTCCTTCATCTTGAGGTAGGCACCAGGTTCATCTGAAATGTTGGTAACTACCAGACTGCTCAGCGTCACATAAGAAGACAATGTCTTCATGGTCACCATACTGAACATCAACTCTCACAAGCCATTATTAATGCTCTTGATTAGTAACAGGATAAGTGTGACCATCACATAAAATTTAGCTCTTTCCCCACAGTCTTACTTACTTACTTACTCATGGAGCTGAGCCCTTCTGGTGGAGCCACCAATTCTGCACCTACTCAAGAATTTCCCAGCATTTTATGAAACCCGAAGGTTCATTACCGTGTTCACAAGAGCCCTCCACTGGTCCCTACCCTGAGCCAGATCAATCCAATCCATACCATTCCATCCTATCTCTTTAAGATACATTTTAATATTGTCCACCCACCTACACCTTGGTCTTCCCAGTGGTCTCTTTCCTTGCGGCTTTTCCACCAATATCCTATACACATTCGTCTCCCCCATTCGTGCTACATGCCCTGCCCACCTCATCCTCCTTGACTTGATCATTCTAGTCTAGACCAATTATTTATTCAGGTTTCAATTTAGACTTTTATTAGACTGCATAAAATAACAAACCTCAAAGGCTATGCTGGCAGTAGTGTCTCCCTTCACAGAAAGGTGGAGAGGTAGGTGTCAGATGCGCCTCCAGGCTGGGGCCTGTGCAGGTAAGCTAGTAACCTCTCCACCTAAAAAATTTTAATACTCATATATTTCACAGAAACACAGTCTAGTATTGCTAAAACTGCAAGAACTGTAACTACAACCTTGCAACACCAAAGTTATACACTCTTTGCAGCCATGTGATCCAGTGTTTCTGTAACTGGTACCTTTCGTAAGTTCATGGTGGAAAACCTGATCCTCCTTTAGACAAGGCTTGGTTTTATTTGAATGGACACATGAACACAAAACAACGGTGTTGGAACACAGGAAATCCATATGCAGAAAGTTCCATTGCACTTTGTAGAAGTTGGTGTTTGGTCCACCCCAAGTCCAAGAAGGAGGGCATGAGCTTTACGCAGCTTCAGTTAATTCTGAAAGATATGTAAGGCAAATGCTGCAAGTGGGTTAATAGCCTACACTGTATGATATTGACATACCTGACTGAATAGGAAGAGTTACAGCTGATTTAATGATCACACAGTGGAAAGGCTGTGCCCTGGCACAACTGCCATATGGTGTCTCTTTACTGTGATGAGAAGAAATATGACTATGGATTGCTGGCTATAGATGTGAAATAAAATGAAAACGAAGAAAGCAGTCTTCTGGGATTTGGCACCGTGTATATGTGGTGTTAACCGACGTTTCGGAGGAACGTATCGCCTCCATCTTCAGGGTAGAAGGGAAAAAATATAAGAATCCACAAGCGAAGAGACCGTGAGAACCGGTAAAAAGCAGTCTGCTTTTACCGGTTCTCACTGTCTCTTCGCTTGTGGATTTCTTATATTTTTTTTTCCTCTACTCTGAAGATGGAGGCGATACGTTCCTCCGAAACGTCGGTTAACACCACATATACACGGTGCCAAATCCCAGAAGACTGCTTTCTTCATAGTCACCACCGTGAAAGCCTCAAATCTTACAAGATGTAAACGCTTTAATTATATCAGTATAGATTATTTTAAGCACAAGCTGGGCAAAGAACAGGTACTTTAGCTGGTATAAAATGGTGTTCTCATTTCTGTTAGAAGCTAATTTTTTTATGATTAAATTGAAAGCCCCCAAGGTTACATGTGGGAAGGAAGACTGAGAAGTTTACTTCATTTTGTAGTAATAAGGGCAGTAACTGAAAAATGCTTGCCATTTCCTCCATCCAGTTTTAGCTTATTGTATGAAAGTAAGTCAGAGTAGTCTCTTAGAATGTGTTTTTGGCCGTTATATAGAGACAATTTATCATAGAGTTTATTTAATGATATTTATTTGGAATGTAAGTACAGAAGCTAAATATGTTGCTGTGTTATAGATTGCAGTAGTGGCAAAGCACCATGGTGTCTTATTTTATGTAGCTGCACCTTTCACATCTATTGACTTCAGCATACCAAGTGGAGAACACATTGTGATAGAGGAAAGGCCAGAACGGGAGATGAGTCATGTTGCAGACCATAGGATTGCAGCACCAGGTTTATTTGTTTTTCTCACAGAGCTTTCTCAAATTGTTTGGCATGTATTCGTACCATAAAATGTTTCCAACAAGGTTTTATAGGTGTGAAAACTAAAAATACTGTGACAAACATGAGTCCAGATGTGGTTTGATTTGGCTTTTGAAAATTAGTTTAAAAGAAACTTCAAATGTTAATTATGAAATGTGAGGCCTCAGAACACTGAATACTACCTATCTACTGAACTACACAGCTTCACATTCCAGAAGACTAACCTTTGTATTAATACTTACATTCATTATATGCTAGACCAGCACATGCTAAGTTTTTTCCACACTTCTTAAGGCTTATTGTATGATGGCTGGCATAGTTCATTTATGATTTTAAGAGTTTCTTCAGTTCTCCCATAGGGGGCAGTAGTGGTACTATAACAGTGCATAGCAGTACAGGCATTCTAGTTGCATTGCTATGGTAGTAGCACATAGCTACAACAATAACAATATATAACTCTTATTAACTGGCAGAAATTTCCTACTTCCCCTGTTGTTTATTTCTTTCTGTATTCTGCCTTTAAATTTCCAGAAGACTGGAAGATATAATTTCCATAATTTTGGAATTTATCGTATATTTACGATTGTATACAATCTGTTTATGGAGATGCGACAAAGCGAGAACTTGAATGCTCTCTATTGGGAAGCAAGAAGCAAAATGGGTTAAATGATCCCAAATGCAGCCATTGGAAACCAACCAACCAACAATCGGTTTATTTTTAGGACTTTTTCCAGGCTAAGATATCAGCATAAATTAGGTCCATTGACCCATATTGACTAAGATCTTATATGGTGTTATTATATATTTGTCTTCCAATATTCTTTTTTCCTTGTGGACCATAATTCAGAACTGTCTTAGAAGTGATTTTCTTCCATCCTTTCAGCACGTTTCGACTATTTACTTCCATGATTTGAACTTGTACGTCTTTAAGTTTAAAATACCAGGTCTTACTTTTTAATTACCACAGTCATGGATACCGAAATAGTAACTAAAGCAACAGCCTGTGCATGTACATGGAATGTAAAATTGTTGATCAGTTTGCTGCATAGATCATAATAGTGAATAGTGCTCAATAATTTGCACATCAGTTTGAGGAAGACACAATGGTACTTGAATAGGCTTGGATTAATAAACATAATTGACCATAATTTCTGGATTGAAAAGTTATTCACCCTTTCCTTCGTATTTCTTACCTGTGGCTTCAGCCAATTTCTCCAGTCTATTTTTTACTACTGCCTTTCATAAATGAGATATTTTTACTAGCTAACTCCATGGAGCAGGATCCTTTAAAAGCTAATAGCCAATCAGACGCCTTTATGGAGCCTGAAAATTCGTTCATCATTGGTCTCTATCCTTAGCCATTTAAATTAGTCCTCACCCTCCAATCATTTTTCTTTCAAGACTCATATTACTATTATCCACCTATTTACAACTAGATCTTCCAAATGGTCTTTTCCCTCTGGGTGTTCACCCAAAACATTGTACACATGTTTCATCTTTCTGATGTGTGCATATCACGGTACACAGCACTAAACACTACATGCCTTGGAATGTTGACAGGTATCAACTGTTGGAATCCAGCATTTGATGTGACTCCAGCAAACCTGATCACAGGGATAATCACAGAGAAAGGTGTATTTAGTCCATCAGAACTTGCCAAGCATCTGAAGACTGGCAGTGATTACCCTCACTCCTAGTCTGATTTTTTGCTGGGACACCAGAGTGCCTACCAAAAGTAGAAGATGTTCTTTGCTCAACTTTAATAAATATTCCAAGTTTATATCATTAGTATTCAGCAGAGATGTATTTTAGCATGTATTACAAGCTGATTGCAGTTTTTTTTTTCTGCTGTAAAGAATATGTAGATAAGGGCATGTTTTTTAATATTATGATATGAGGGAAAAGACTTCAAATAATTTTAGAGCCTAGGTTTGTGATAAGGACATGCTTTGAATTAATCCCTCCTGATTTACCATTTATAATTATCCTAATATTCCTTCTCCACTGATGTAGTCATTAATGACAGAAATTGTATGGTATAGCCTGACCAACCAAGTGACATCTGAAAAAGGTCAAATCCAGACCAAGGAGCACTAAAATTGTTTTATAGTTTTCTTCTTTCCAATTATATGAAAATCTTGATAATACCCTGAAGTAGGTCACAATTCCTTCATCCCTCTCAATTCATAGTTCATAGTCATCCCACATTGTTTCGTAACATCAATGCATACAGAATCATAAAATAAATGGTGTGTTGAATAAGAAATCTTTTGTTTCAATTGTAAATGACCTCTAAAGCTTGACTTATTCAGTTCTTTCTTCTTTCTTTTTTTATTTCAGTGTGAATGTTGGAGATATATTTACATTTCATCTTATTGCATTCCACAAACTTTTCTTGGATAGGGAGTTTAAAAATTAATAACATTCCAGTAACATGTCAACTCTGACTTGTGTGTTATTTCAGAAGTATAGTTTCATTATGTAGAATCATCAGATTGTATCAAACATTAATGAAAACATGTTTAATTCATACATAGAGATTGATGGCAGTAGTGATGATGGTAATTAAATTTACTTCAGTATTGATTCTGTTCAACTTGTACAGCGAATGCCTTACCAAGGAAGCTCTGGATGGGCTCAGAGACTTCAAAGTAGTAGGGCAAATTATTCAAACTGTGAAATATGCAGATGACCTTGTGTTAATGGCTAAGGAAGAAACTGTGCTACAGGGCATGATTGATAGACTAATTGAAATTGGAAGGTGCTATGGCATGGAAATGAATGTGGAAAAAACAAAAGTAATGAAAATTTCGAGACAACCAACCCCAGTCACAATAAAGATAGACCAAAAACAACTGGAGAATGTGAAATGTTTTAAATATTTGGGTAGCTTGTTAACAGATGATGGAAGGTGTACTAGTGAAATTAAATCCAGGATTGCCATGGCAAAAGCTGCATTTAGCAAGAAGAAGAATCTTTTTACCAGCAAATTGGACTTAAATTTGAGGAAGAAACTAGTGAAATGCTACATTTGGAGCATAGCTCTGTATGGGGCTGAAACATGGACACTTAGGGCAGTAGATCAGAAACATCTGGAAAGTTTCGAAATGTGGTGTTGGAGAAGGATGGAGAAGATCAGTTGGACCGATTATGTGAGAAATGAAGAAGTGTTAATTAGAGTCAGTGAGCAGAGGAATATCCTACACGAAATAAGAAAATGGAAGGCTAATTGGATTGGTCATGTTTTACGCAGAAACTGCCTTCTAAAAGAAGTTATCGAAGGAAAGATAGAGGGGTGGATAGAAGTGACAAGAAGACGAAGAAGACGTAAGAAGATCCTGTATGACCTTGGGGACAGAAGAGGATACTGTCATTTAAAGGAGAAAGCTCTAGATTGCATTAAATGGAGGAATTGTTTTGGAAGAGACTGTGGACCTGTCATCTTGACAGATTACTGATGATGATGATTGAATCCATCGGAAAATATACTGTAATTCCTTCAGACTGCAAGACACTATACATTTTATCTTGCATATTTAGCATGCGTCACTATTTTGCAGTTTCTTAGTATGTGTCATTTGTGCAGGTGTAAAGAGAGGAGCAGCGCGGAAATGGTTCATTCATTTACGAAAACAAAATTTCCTTATATTACAGTTTCTTCATAATCATGTAGGGCTACTTGTTTTACAGTTTCTGTGTTTCTTCCTCAGTAGTTGTGTATTACAGCATAAATTGTGATGTCCTAATACGGGTAGAATATTCCAAATAATTACATACATGCAATATTTTGTATGTAGCTTATATTTTTCTCGTCCGTTAAACCGCATACCTCATATTTGATGTAATGACCAAAAACATATTCAGATAGAAGCTACATCCACATATTAAAATAACTGCAATATATTTGCATTAAATAAAATTCTGAATAAAACATTCCTGTCTTTCAAATAACTTAGTTGTTTACACATTGTTAATTATGGGGTAGATTAATTTTTTGGTACATTCTGAAAGCAATTCAAATGTTGTAATCAACTAAAGCTCCTTAATTTTCTCATTCAGTCAAAATCCACACTGATGGCTCCAAACTTCTAAATGGTTATTCTGGTTGTGGAGTGTAATTTAATGATACTGATAAGGAAATTAAACTTGTTAAAGCAATTACAAGGAATGCACTTCATTTAAAGTAGAACTAGTAGCAGTAAAATGTGGCTTTGTAATATCATGACAGATCAACTCCAAGGCACATTTTCTTCATAGACTCTCGTTGTACTGTCAACATTTTCTTCACGGACTCTCGTTGTACTGTCAACATTTTCTTCATAGACTCTCGTTGTACTGTCAACATTTTCTTCACGGACTCTCGTTGTACTGTCAACATTTTCTTCATGGACTCTCGTTGTACTGTCAACATTTTCTTCACAGACTCTCGTTGTACTGTCAACATTTTCTTCACAGACTCTTGTTGTACTGTCAGCTGTCAGAAGTTGTTTTACCAGATAATTTTAAAGGAAATGGCATAGAATATCAACAAACTCTGCAAGGATAGCTTAATTTCATTCTAGTGGATGTTCCATGTTTTTAACCAGAAATGGAAGAGCAGATAAACTAAACAGAATATCAGCACATACTCATTAGTATATTACAAAGATGCACAAAGGGGAAGTGTGAAAAGGAATGAAGGGGAAACTAATGCTTACCATTGGGAACATGGACATAAACCTGGAACAGCAGCTGTGGAGACTGAACTAAAACAAAGCTGATTTTGCTAGAACCACAAGCCCAGAAACTTTGTATATTGATCAGTATTTGCCCAGAATGGAGGTGAGAGTCTCCTGGAAAGTTCAAAATGCAACACACAATGCATCACCAGTACACATATTTGATTGTAGGAGCGTATTGATACCACGGCGGACGGATGTTACCTAGAACCGGCCAATAGTATTAAACAAGTTTGTGAAAGTGTACAATGTACATATAAGAAGTGAATCCAGCAGAAGGAATTATGGATAAAATAATTAAGATTATATAACAAACTCTTTTATAATAAATATTAAATCCACATGTAAGTATGCAGTGTTCGTTTATGATACTGAGATTGATCAGAAGTAAAAAGTCTGAAGTCCTACTGAATGAATTAACAGTCAGTATTAAGGCTTCAATATTTACTGTTATTATACACTCGAAACCAAAATTAAGTGTACATACATTGTTTCATATGTGGTTACAAATTGTGTTGTAATAAATCATTACTTAAAAACACATTGTTTCATGTGGTTACCAATTGTGTTGTAATAAATCATTACTTAAAAACAGTTTTATTTTAGTGTGGTCTGAAATTAGTAAAAATATATGATTTGGTTTTGGTGTGTATGTTTATTTTTTTAACTGTGGTTATATTTGGGAAGCCATGGTCGTTAGTCCAATATGAAAGTTTGAAAATGTACAGGCAGTATCTCTTGTATAATTACCTAGAAACCCATAAGATTTGCAGTCATATTGCATTAGGAACAAAATGTGTTTAATTTTTCTCAACAACTTCCATTAACGAACTATATTTCTTTCCAACAGATATCCATGAGATGTGTGCAGAAATGCATGTGGTTCTTCTTGTAAAGTCATCGTTAAACATGTCTAAGTGAAAACTGAAGTTGTTCGACAGTCTTTCACAAATTTATCCAATATCAAATTCTGCGAAAATAGAGTAATTCTATAGTTATTTCATGCGTACAGGTGGGCGGACAAACCGACTGAGTGAATTGTATGTGCTCCGCTGGAATGTGAACACACTGTATAATTCCACGAGTCTGTCTAAACCAGTGCAGAAGAGTTTGAGCTTGAGTTGTACAATATAGGGTTAAGTCAATAAGTAAGTTACAAATGGATATAGAACTTAAACAGATAAGAGTACTGATTTGAGAAAAGCTTTTATTTCTCAGCATAATCTCCCTGTACACTGAGGCACTTGTCACATCATTTCACAAGTCCCTGAAAACCAGCAGCATAAAATTCTTTGGACTGCTGTCGGAACCAGGTGGTGACTTCCCTTTCTACATCATCGTCAGGAAAATGTTCAGCCGAAAGATGAGGTTTAAGAGGGCCAAACAAATAGAAGTCGCCTGGAGCAAGACTTTTCACCTGTGACGATTTGGGCTACCATTTTGTGTCCTTCATCGTGGTAGTGATTGAGATCCTGTAATGCCAGACCCATTCTTTACATTTTATGTTGTGGGGTCAGCATATGTGGCACCCATCATGCACAGACTTTGTGAAAACCTAACCTGTCATGGGACTTCCCTTTGTTCAGTCCTCTTAAACATCATCTTTCAGCTGAATATTCTCCCGATGATGAAGCTGCAGGAAGGGAAGTCACCTGGTTCTGACAGCAGCCCAAAGAATTTTATGCTGCTGGGTTTCAGGGGCTTGTGAAATGATCTGACAAGTGCCTCAATGTACAGGGAGATTATGTTGAGAAATAAAAGCATTTTTCAAATCAGTACTCTTATTTGTTTAAGTTTTATATCCATTTGTAACTTACTTATTGACTTACCTACGTATATCACGGAAACTCTTAAAAGGAAGAAATTACTATGCAGAGGGTCCAGAATAAGACCATTAGCGTAACTGTTAATTTCCACATTGTAGTGCAGTACATTTTTCAACAAGCCTCATTCACAAGCAGAACTGTGGGTATGATCATAGACGGCATTGAAGCGAAGCGTGGTTCACTGTGAATCCCGCTTGCTAGTTGGTTTGCAGATTGGCCGGTTGGCGGTGCGCATCTCGTATCCGTTCCGATGGTCGGAGTCGTTAATGGTGGATCCGCGTAGTACCAATTTGGATGTTGAGCCGGCAGCCCGTGGCTTAACATACTAGCTGACTGCCGAGTGAAGAACACATAAATAATTTGCGTTTGTGATAAAGATAAATACACACGCAAGAAGAAAAATGGACGCCACCATTGAAGAAACTTTCGTGGGAGAAATTCGCCGGAAATCTGTTCGGAGGACTTACAAAATTGAGGAGGTAGGCGGAATTCGTTTCTATATATTAATTAAACAATTTATTTTGTATAATATCAAATTTTATAGTACATCAATATATATAATTTATGGCTATAGGTAGCGATATCTTTTAATAGGCCATCCATAAGAACATAGATATTATTTAGATTTTAAAGGCTTCTGACGATGGTGTATAACATATAGAATTACTGGGTTTTCTGGACTTTTCCCATCGTCAGGTATTCTAGAGAACTGAAAAGACGACGTTTCGGAAACTGGATCTGTTTCCGTCCTCAGTTGAAAGGGGGAGAGAAGACACCTCAGAGCTGATCTCAATCACGGGAACGTTGTGTTTCCTATTCTCTAGAATACCGGACGATGGAAAAAGTCCAAAAACCTAGTAATATAAGTTATTTTTCCATGCATCATAAATTATTCGTATCCTTACTCTTCAGAGGATAAGTGGTATTTTATAAAGTTTGTTGAATTTTAATTATGACCAGCAGAGGCTGTAAAATATTAAAAACATAAAAATTGTCCAGTCTGTTGTTAGTATCTAGCTGCGCTACTGACCAGGGATAGTACATTTAATTAACACCGGTACGTACACTTTTAAAAGTATCAATATTTTCGGCAATAACACCTGTGAATCGTCGTGTTCCGATTAAGTTTGACAGTGGCGTTCTGCCAGGAAGATGTTCACACTTCATTAAAATGGAACCTTGAATATACATACATATATGTGTGTGTGTGTTCAGAAAACTTCCCGTCAACTTCACTATTATAACTCGTGGAAATTTTGTTCTCGAAAATGCGTAAAATTGATAAGGTCCGTATATCTGTTAAACTCGATAAGTAGACTGTTTTGTATACATTTATTGGAATTGTTCCCATATTACACGTCTTTTTAATTACGTTACTGTATTTACTAACAACGCGTTGTGTTTTTAATGTCGAGGGACGTATTAGTAAATGAATGACATTTCTTGAACTGAGTTAGTTGAGACTTCATAGTGACTTGAGTGGGGTATGTATTTGCTATAGGCCTCTTTTCATTTTCTAGGTATATTTACACCTAAGGTCTATACTATGCTAGATGAAACAATGTAAAAGTTATAAGATTTGAGGTTCTCACAGTGGTGACTATAAAGATCAGGCTTACGGTCTTCTGGGATGTGACACCATTCAGTCTAATAGAAATTCACCGACATGTCGAAGTAACGTTCGGCCTCCACCTTCAGAGCAGAAGAGAAAGGTCTTCATGGTTCGAAGGTTTTCGAATATGGGGACGTTGTGTAGAGTATCCTTCCCATAGATGATTATGTTCTAACTACGGTGACTAAGAAGAAAATTATTTTCTGGGAAGTGACCCCGCGTAGTCTGGTAGATATTTACGGACGTTTCTAAGTAAAGTGTTGCTACCATTTTGACAGTCAGTACTCTTCTACTATGGATCTATAGATAACAGATGTCTTCAAATCATCTGTAAGCTTCTATCAGACTAAACGGCGACACATCCCAGGGACAGTAATTTTCAACCCACAAAGCAGTCCACAGACTCGCGGTTTGCGTTATGAAAAGTCCGAGCCAGTTAACAACTTTTGACAGATAGAGAAATTGTGGTTCTGGCTGATAGGTGAAAACAAATACGAGCGTCTTCCCGCTTCCTCCTCAGTAGAAACATTGTTTCAGAGGCACCGAAATTCGTGGTCACGTGGGTAGTAATTCTGCTTCGCAATTCGGAGATACCGGGATGATGGGATACTGCCACATTAATCCTTTGAATTCATTAGTCTCTAATCACTCTATCATTCAACGCTTTATTATCTGAACGATTCAAGACGTCGTTAAATGATCCATGAATAATTAGATAAGTAGGAATAATTGAAGAAGAAATAAGTAGAAACCGATTACAGTGGTCACACGGTCTAGAGAAGGTACTTCTTCAATCCCTAGGGATTCGAATGCCACCGGGAGCATGAAAGTGTATCTGCCTTTCTTCTGAAATTGTATTCCTCTCTCTACCACGTAGATACAGGCCTTGCGATGGGCCCATCCCCCGTCCAAGGAGTTCTACTAGTTGTCTGTAAGATTCGTACATGTAGAAGATCATTCCGAACGAGAACAAGCCAGAATCCCTAACCCGGAGAAGGAAGATCCACTTTGATATTATGTTTCCCTCTACACTTAGAACCGCCAAGAGATTTCTTCATTTCTGATTCGTCTTTTATTGTGACGCATTACCCGCATATAGAACTTTAGTAAGAGGTAGGTCTCTGTTTCAGTAAATACATTACAATTCATTATCCTTACGAATGAAATATATTTACTTTGTAAGTTTCAAGTTACGGTAATTATTTGAATTTGGCATTGCTCAGTGCTATTTGTATTCAGTGCTTCTACAGGCGAGCACAAAGACCCTTTACTTCCTACGCAAACCATCGTAGGATATGTCAATTTTATAGGCGTGGAAGAAGTAACCTCATGTAATTTCTTTTGGAAGTCGTTAAAATTACAAGGAGCTACTGTTTTCCTGTGTATGGCTTTTCAAGAGCCCACTTACTCTCTATGGCTCTATAGACCTTTGGACTTTGACCGCTCTTTCAGTTCCTTGATGTTTACACAGTCGGTAGGACTCCTTGGACGGGGGATCAGGCCGTCGCAAGGCCGCTACCTACACACAGACATCCATGCCTCGAGTGGGATTCGAACCCACGATCCCAGTGTTCGAGCGGGCGAAGACAGTTCATGCCATAGACCGCGCGGCCCCTGTCATCGGCTCCGTCAGCGTACTCATTAGTACTAATCCTGTATGGATTAATATAGACTTGTGTGTTGTCCGGTAAGCTGACTCATCTCTTATCCGCGGAGTTTTCACTGTCTGTGAAGCGCTAACACCTCCCGAACGGGTGGACTTGCTTCAGACGTCAGATTATTCCAATGCGAGAATTTGACCCTGTACTTTTGTGGTCCTAGATGCACTGAACTTTTTCAATTTTGAAGAGATGCTTCAAGTTTTATTTTTCTGTCCTTAATGTTTGTGATGTAGGTGTACTGCCCACAGGAATTTCAATCTGACAAATTCATTTACTTTCCGATGTATTCTCGGAATACTACAAAGTCTTTCGACCATACGAGGAAACAGTGAACAAACTCGGTCTACTTGTAAGTGAACTGCAGTTTTCATTATGTAATGCAGTTTGTAAAGATGAACGAGTTGCCACGTAAGAACTTCGCTGCATTAATTTGATGAATGAGTTTAACCGCCGTTCACAGTAGCCGCGCGGTCTGAGGCATGAAACTTCTTCGCTCGCGCAAACGCTGGGATCGTGGGTTCGAAGCCAACTCAAAGGCATGGATGTCTATGTGTGTGTTTATTCTGTGTCTGTGTTGTCCTGCGTGTAGGTAACGGCTTTGCGACGGGCTGATTCCCCGTCCAAGGGTCCTACTGTCTGTGTAGAAAAGATTACGAAAGTGAACAAGAGACCAAGGCCCAACAAAGTGCTGTAGAATCATTGATGACGGAATGAATGAATTAAAAAATTAGTTTTGACATCAAATTGAAAGATTAAACTGTCTGGAAGCTGTTGCGTCTCTTTTTAGGGCCTGCTTGAATTTTAGTTGAAATATTCCATATTTTGATAAAAATGTGAATGTCATGTGTTTGATATCGTTGTAATCGACCATAAGCTTTCATCTGTTTGTATTTGTGAAACTTCCCCATGTTCCAGAGGAGGATAAAGTGTGACGTCTGTAATACATACAAAAAATGAACTTAATAAAGCAGAGTAAATCTTGAGAAACATATAGTTGTTCAGATGGCCGAGAAATTTGCTGCCTAATATTATGGTATCTGATGACTCGTTTTCTTATTCACAAAAGCCCAGCACTGGATCCTATGGTGAACCAGATAAATGTAGTCCGCAGCTTCACATCCTACTTCTTTGAGACCTGCTTTAATATTATCCTCCCATCTATGCCTTGGTCTCTAGAATTCATTTTCGACCTTCCGTCTAAAATTCGATACCCATTTTTTATATTTCCATATGCTTACATGTCTTTCTCATCTTGACCAAATTGAATTTATCGCATAAAATATTTGGTTAAGAGTACAATTAACTAAAGTCGTCACGGCGAATTATTCTAAATGACGTGGTGGAACATCCTGAATATTAATTTTCGTCATGGATGTGCCATTCAGTATTTAATAGATTATATGATTTAGTCACGGGAAGCTAACAATGCAATTATAAGTTCACTATTACACCTCGTCCATGAGTACCAGTGACCGAACGTAAATTCGGTTGTCAGTTTTACTTTATTCGTGATGGAAAGATTCCCTCTGCTTTACAGTCATGTGCTGTCTTCCAATTCGGATGTCCAGGGCAATTTCGCCGCGCAAGCAGCGGAACTAATTTTAGGTCTGTAGCTGCTGTCTGTTTTGAGTGTGGTCTGCCCGTCCTCGGCGTCATCTATCCTTCATTCACACTCCCATGCTGCAGCTCTATTCATTCAACAGTCCGCGCATCATGATACAGTCTCATAAGACAGCCAGTGGTTCCTAAACTGTGTTCCGCCAGACCCGCTATTCGGGAAGATCTTCATAACAATTTGTGTCTTACTAGCCTAAAAGTGGGGCACGCGGTAGCGTAGTTGGTTGGAGCACTCTGCTACAAGCCGAAAAGTCGCGGGGTTGATTCTCGATGAGATCATTAGATTTTTCAATTGACTTGATCCTTCCAGCCGCACACTATGGTCCTGTACTTGACACAGCCCCTAACAGAAATGCGTACCAGGAATCTTCCTAGGTGGCAAAGGGCGGCCGGCACGTAAGGATGATCTCACCGCTATCTGTGAGCCGATTGTCTATAAAACGTTTGTGCCTCGACGTCTCACAACTCTATGGGTCTCCACGGCCTGTTACAGAAATAACTTTGTCTTTTACTGGCCTAGAAGTGGATTACAGATATGTGTATGTACTATATACCTACATACGTAAGAAACATATATATATATGTATATATTTGAAATAAGCTGATCACTTTCTTAAACCTTCGACATTTGAAATGTGTGTAGCTGAATAGTATAAATATTATTGACACCACCAATTCAACCCAATGGCACAGTTAATTGGTTAAGTGTCCTGTATTTTTCGACCTTTTAATGGCTTCAGCAATGGAATAATTTTTTATCTGCAGAATAAAATCACTAGCTATCAGTCTTGAGAACTTTGATGTTATAACCTATGCAATGTAAAATACTGCAACTTTTCATGAAATGCGTTTCTTAACAAGTGGGCCTTACGTCATCATCTGCTCATTCATGAAACAGTCATGCATGTGGCAGCTACTTTCTCTTTATGCACAGTTAAATATTATTCATAAATGTGATAGCAGCGAAACAGTACACTAGAGCATTTGTATGTGTAACTACTTAAAATAGTGTATTCCGTCTTAGCCCATTTTTTCTAAGAATAAACTCTCCTGAAATATAATTTATTTAAGAATCCTGTTTCATTAATATATCATTTATTTCATATAATATATTTCCGTCTCCAATGCAACTTATTATTAGTCACTCTTCTTCCTCACAATATGTTTCAACCGCATCCGGCCCTCATCAGGTGTCTTCTATCTCGCTAAAATTGTTGCAAAATTGTTGTCAAAATTTTACATCGCGTGTGAACGCGGTATTTCTTAATTTAAATAAATTGAATTATAATTAATTAAAATTAGTTAAAATTAATTGATATATCAATCTTATACTTGTGGTTGTCGTCCATCCCTTTAAACGATTTTGTCTGAGGTCTCTTGTTTCGGATTTATTTGCGCAGCATTTCCTTTGAGGCGTGGATGTTATGCTTGTAATTCTTAAGGATGTTGAAGTAGTGTTATCAGTTTCATTATGTATGTTCCTTTGATTGTAGGTTCTTCACACTGCCTGTGTAATTGTATTTTCAATCGGTCTGGATATGTAGAAATTATGTAGATTTTACCCTGAAGTGAACTGCTTACTTATTACGAATATGCAGTATATCCCTGACTGCCAAAATAACTTATACTTTTGTATTGTGAAACAGTAAAGATTATATGGTTTGTATATACTATAAACTAGAAGAGTATCCTCTACTGGGTTGTAATGTCTGTAATTCGGAGAAATTTCAAGTTTTCGGAGGTGATATACTCCTCGGCAGCATCGAGCTCTCCCCGAATTGCGTGCAATTACAAACCAGAAGACCGTACCCTTCGTAGTCGCCGTCGCGGGAGCCTCAGATCCAACACAAAACAAAGCGCCTTCTGAATTAAGTTGTATATGGTTGCCTAGCGACAAAACAGTAGAAAATATAGATCGCTTTATGCATTAAAATATACGTGCTTTTAGTAAACCGTCAGCTATGAAGGAAACTGAGCAAAAAGAATGAACTAATATCAGAGATTACCATTATATACAACATACGGCACAGAAATATTCCCCATTTTTATGTGGATCTATCCAAAATACACATTTTAGGTCGGGAATTTCGTAAAATAATTTATAGTGAAATAGTTAAATTTCTTATTTATTGTGACGATATTATGAATATATATTTTCATTGATAAAAAGTGTGAAAGAATGTGACGCCACACGTTTTGTCTGTTGTTTATCACAATGGCGCCACATAGTGACTGGCTTTCGCATTGAACGGTTGTTAAGAAACGATGCAGTGGTGAACAGTAATTACTTTATACATTATGAAAATAAGGTTATGAACACCTAGAAACCAGACCAGAGGTGGAGAAACGGAGGAAGCTGGGGAGACGAAATCCTCTCTTTCTTGCGTAAAATCTGATCGAGTGCCATCAGTTATTTTTCCGTTTGCTCAATGCAGGCTGTCAATCCACCATCACACTTCTTGAGTCAGAGAGGGTCTAGCAATAAGCCTTATTTTTACCTGTACCTCTTTGCAACTTTCCACCGTAATGTTGAATTTTGAGCAAAACGCATTGCCCTAAAGTAGCAAAAATTTTACACTTTTGTGGTCGCCATTTTATATACCGCCGCCATTATTACCGATGTGAAAGAAGAGCACATACGGGAATTATCTTATACGCGTAGCGATGTTGTGAGGATGAAAATAGCCGCTAAGCGCTCTTGTTTTCAAAGTAAGAGCTGACGTCAGCGTGTTTCTGCTGATCATTTCAGCTACGAGAGAAACAGATCGATGATGACGACAGTAATAACAAAATATGAAATACGTCTAGTCTAAGAATAATGCAACAGCGTCATTGAATAAAATAGGTGTAGTTCTTCAATAAAGATATAAAATTATAGACACAAATTTAAAACTTGCGATGTAAACCATAGTAGCGAAAAATTAATGTATATTTACAAGAATATCTACTATCAGGCTAGCCTATTCAAAATGTTCCTAGTTCGATTCTAGTCTCGCTATTAATCTTAAAATAAAAGAAATTAAAGTCTGAGTATAAGAATACCTCAAAATGGGAATATTGCCAACATTCGAAAGTTAAACAATAAAGTATACATCAAATTTACATTGGGGAGGGAGATAATGTCAAACGTAATATTTTTATAAGTAAATTAAAGAAATTCCCTCTTGCAATGTTGTTCCAAATTGCATCAAAACATTACATTAGCAACAGTATTGTTGCTCTGTCTTGAGAAATCGCATTTCTGCCATATTGTTATTATTATTATTTGTGGAAAAACTAAAGAGAACATGACAATTACATCGAATAGAACGGCTTAATATTCATCCTAATTGCTTTAATGTCCGCCAGTAAGATCGAAGTTTGTAATTGGGACAGACATATGTGGTGGTAATATATGCCTGTCTTTCATCATAAAAGATGTCCTAGAAGCTACAAAGTCTTACAGAGTTCCATGTAATCCTTTAGTTCTAGCCCCCATGTACTAATAGAATATCTTGTATAGTAAGACCATGAAAGAACGATTTGAGATAGAAATTTAGCAGAAATACCTAGGCTCTTACCAACAATCGTTGACGACTCGACTGGCTTAAAAAGTAAATAAACTTGGAAATGTAACATTTCGAGAGATATGGAAACGTTATAGTAAGTGTGTTAAATTTCTTGTTATATACGATGTAACACGTTTAGATTTACAGTAATTATACAGGATGATCAATCAAGGAGGAAACTTCGCAACACCGTTGACCGGGTCCAATATTCCTAACAGATTACTGCTGTAACTGCAACTGTAACGAAGCGCTTTTATCAGCGCTAATGACTCATTCTGCTATCGGCAGTTACAGTAGTAATCTGTGAGGAATATTGGGTCGGGTCAGCGGTGTTGCGAAGTTTCTCCTTAACTGAACGCACTGTAAATTGTTTTCACTTTCCTTCTATCACAGGTTCTTCACATTANGAAGTCGTTAAAATTACAAGGAGCTACTGTTTTCCTGTGTATGGCTTTTCAAGAGCCCACTTACTCTCTATGGCTCTATAGACCTTTGGACTTTGACCGCTCTTTCAGTTCCTTGATGTTTACACAGTCGGTAGGACTCCTTGGACGGGGGATCAGGCCGTCGCAAGGCCGCTACCTACACACAGACATCCATGCCTCGAGTGGGATTCGAACCCACGATCCCAGTGTTCGAGCGGGCGAAGACAGTTCATGCCATAGACCGCGCGGCCCCTGTCATCGGCTCCGTCAGCGTACTCATTAGTACTAATCCTGTATGGATTAATATAGACTTGTGTGTTGTCCGGTAAGCTGACTCATCTCTTATCCGCGGAGTTTTCACTGTCTGTGAAGCGCTAACACCTCCCGAACGGGTGGACTTGCTTCAGACGTCAGATTATTCCAATGCGAGAATTTGACCCTGTACTTTTGTGGTCCTAGATGCACTGAACTTTTTCAATTTTGAAGAGATGCTTCAAGTTTTATTTTTCTGTCCTTAATGTTTGTGATGTAGGTGTACTGCCCACAGGAATTTCAATCTGACAAATTCATTTACTTTCCGATGTATTCTCGGAATACTACAAAGTCTTTCGACCATACGAGGAAACAGTGAACAAACTCGGTCTACTTGTAAGTGAACTGCAGTTTTCATTATGTAATGCAGTTTGTAAAGATGAACGAGTTGCCACGTAAGAACTTCGCTGCATTAATTTGATGAATGAGTTTAACCGCCGTTCACAGTAGCCGCGCGGTCTGAGGCATGAAACTTCTTCGCTCGCGCAAACGCTGGGATCGTGGGTTCGAAGCCAACTCAAAGGCATGGATGTCTATGTGTGTGTTTATTCTGTGTCTGTGTTGTCCTGCGTGTAGGTAACGGCTTTGCGACGGGCTGATTCCCCGTCCAAGGGTCCTACTGTCTGTGTAGAAAAGATTACGAAAGTGAACAAGAGACCAAGGCCCAACAAAGTGCTGTAGAATCATTGATGACGGAATGAATGAATTAAAAAATTAGTTTTGACATCAAATTGAAAGATTAAACTGTCTGGAAGCTGTTGCGTCTCTTTTTAGGGCCTGCTTGAATTTTAGTTGAAATATTCCATATTTTGATAAAAATGTGAATGTCATGTGTTTGATATCGTTGTAATCGACCATAAGCTTTCATCTGTTTGTATTTGTGAAACTTCCCCATGTTCCAGAGGAGGATAAAGTGTGACGTCTGTAATACATACAAAAAATGAACTTAATAAAGCAGAGTAACTCTTGAGAAACATATAGTTGTTCAGATGGCCGAGAAATTTGCTGCCTAATATTATGGTATCTGATGACTCGTTTTCTTATTCACAAAAGCCCAGCACTGGATCCTATGGTGAACCAGATAAATGTAGTCCGCAGCTTCACATCCTACTTCTTTGAGACCTGCTTTAATATTATCCTCCCATCTATGCCTTGGTCTCTAGAATTCATTTTCGACCTTCCGTCTAAAATTCGATACCCATTTTTTATATTTCCATATGCTTACATGTCTTTCTCATCTTGACCAAATTGAATTTATCGCATAAAATATTTGGTTAAGAGTACAATTAACTAAAGTCGTCACGGCGAATTATTCTAAATGACGTGGTGGAACATCCTGAATATTAATTTTCGTCATGGATGTGCCATTCAGTATTTAATAGATTATATGATTTAGTCACGGGAAGCTAACAATGCAATTATAAGTTCACTATTACACCTCGTCCATGAGTACCAGTGACCGAACGTAAATTCGGTTGTCAGTTTTACTTTATTCGTGATGGAAAGATTCCCTCTGCTTTACAGTCATGTGCTGTCTTCCAATTCGGATGTCCAGGGCAATTTCGCCGCGCAAGCAGCGGAACTAATTTTAGGTCTGTAGCTGCTGTCTGTTTTGAGTGTGGTCTGCCCGTCCTCGGCGTCATCTATCCTTCATTCACACTCCCATGCTGCAGCTCTATTCATTCAACAGTCCGCGCATCATGATACAGTCTCATAAGACAGCCAGTGGTTCCTAAACTGTGTTCCGCCAGACCCGCTATTCGGGAAGATCTTCATAACAATTTGTGTCTTACTAGCCTAAAAGTGGGGCACGCGGTAGCGTAGTTGGTTGGAGCACTCTGCTACAAGCCGAAAAGTCGCGGGGTTGATTCTCGATGAGATCATTAGATTTTTCAATTGACTTGATCCTTCCAGCCGCACACTATGGTCCTGTACTTGACACAGCCCCTAACAGAAATGCGTACCAGGAATCTTCCTAGGTGGCAAAGGGCGGCCGGCACGTAAGGATGATCTCACCGCTATCTGTGAGCCGATTGTCTATAAAACGTTTGTGCCTCGACGTCTCACAACTCTATGGGTCTCCACGGCCTGTTACAGAAATAACTTTGTCTTTTACTGGCCTAGAAGTGGATTACAGATATGTGTATGTACTATATACCTACATACGTAAGAAACATATATATATATGTATATATTTGATATAAGCTGATCACTTTCTTAAACCTTCGACATTTGAAATGTGTGTAGCTGAATAGTATAAATATTATTGACACCACCAATTCAACCCAATGGCACAGTTAATTGGTTAAGTGTCCTGTATTTTTCGACCTTTTAATGGCTTCAGCAATGGAATAATTTTTTATCTGCAGAATAAAATCACTAGCTATCAGTCTTGAGAACTTTGATGTTATAACCTATGCAATGTAAAATACTGCAACTTTTCATGAAATGCGTTTCTTAACAAGTGGGCCTTACGTCATCATCTGCTCATTCATGAAACAGTCATGCATGTGGCAGCTACTTTCTCTTTATGCACAGTTAAATATTATTCATAAATGTGATAGCAGCGAAACAGTACACTAGAGCATTTGTATGTGTAACTACTTAAAATAGTGTATTCCGTCTTAGCCCATTTTTTCTAAGAATAAACTCTCCTGAAATATAATTTATTTAAGAATCCTGTTTCATTAATATATCATTTATTTCATATAATATATTTCCGTCTCCAATGCAACTTATTATTAGTCACTCTTCTTCCTCACAATATGTTTCAACCGCATCCGGCCCTCATCAGGTGTCTTCTATCTCGCTAAAATTGTTGCAAAATTGTTGTCAAAATTTTACATCGCGTGTGAACGCGGTATTTCTTAATTTAAATAAATTGAATTATAATTAATTAAAATTAGTTAAAATTAATTGATATATCAATCTTATACTTGTGGTTGTCGTCCATCCCTTTAAACGATTTTGTCTGAGGTCTCTTGTTTCGGATTTATTTGCGCAGCATTTCCTTTGAGGCGTGGATGTTATGCTTGTAATTCTTAAGGATGTTGAAGTAGTGTTATCAGTTTCATTATGTATGTTCCTTTGATTGTAGGTTCTTCACACTGCCTGTGTAATTGTATTTTCAATCGGTCTGGATATGTAGAAATTATGTAGATTTTACCCTGAAGTGAACTGCTTACTTATTACGAATATGCAGTATATCCCTGACTGCCAAAATAACTTATACTTTTGTATTGTGAAACAGTAAAGATTATATGGTTTGTATATACTATAAACTAGAAGAGTATCCTCTACTGGGTTGTAATGTCTGTAATTCGGAGAAATTTCAAGTTTTCGGAGGTGATATACTCCTCGGCAGCATCGAGCTCTCCCCGAATTGCGTGCAATTACAAACCAGAAGACCGTACCCTTCGTAGTCGCCGTCGCGGGAGCCTCAGATCCAACACAAAACAAAGCGCCTTCTGAATTAAGTTGTATATGGTTGCCTAGCGACAAAACAGTAGAAAATATAGATCGCTTTATGCATTAAAATATACGTGCTTTTAGTAAACCGTCAGCTATGAAGGAAACTGAGCAAAAAGAATGAACTAATATCAGAGATTACCATTATATACAACATACGGCACAGAAATATTCCCCATTTTTATGTGGATCTATCCAAAATACACATTTTAGGTCGGGAATTTCGTAAAATAATTTATAGTGAAATAGTTAAATTTCTTATTTATTGTGACGATATTATGAATATATATTTTCATTGATAAAAAGTGTGAAAGAATGTGACGCCACACGTTTTGTCTGTTGTTTATCACAATGGCGCCACATAGTGACTGGCTTTCGCATTGAACGGTTGTTAAGAAACGATGCAGTGGTGAACAGTAATTACTTTATACATTATGAAAATAAGGTTATGAACACCTAGAAACCAGACCAGAGGTGGAGAAACGGAGGAAGCTGGGGAGACGAAATCCTCTCTTTCTTGCGTAAAATCTGATCGAGTGCCATCAGTTATTTTTCCGTTTGCTCAATGCAGGCTGTCAATCCACCATCACACTTCTTGAGTCAGAGAGGGTCTAGCAATAAGCCTTATTTTTACCTGTACCTCTTTGCAACTTTCCACCGTAATGTTGAATTTTGAGCAAAACGCATTGCCCTAAAGTAGCAAAAATTTTACACTTTTGTGGTCGCCATTTTATATACCGCCGCCATTATTACCGATGTGAAAGAAGAGCACATACGGGAATTATCTTATACGCGTAGCGATGTTGTGAGGATGAAAATAGCCGCTAAGCGCTCTTGTTTTCAAAGTAAGAGCTGACGTCAGCGTGTTTCTGCTGATCATTTCAGCTACGAGAGAAACAGATCGATGATGACGACAGTAATAACAAAATATGAAATACGTCTAGTCTAAGAATAATGCAACAGCGTCATTGAATAAAATAGGTGTAGTTCTTCAATAAAGATATAAAATTATAGACACAAATTTAAAACTTGCGATGTAAACCATAGTAGCGAAAAATTAATGTATATTTACAAGAATATCTACTATCAGGCTAGCCTATTCAAAATGTTCCTAGTTCGATTCTAGTCTCGCTATTAATCTTAAAATAAAAGAAATTAAAGTCTGAGTATAAGAATACCTCAAAATGGGAATATTGCCAACATTCGAAAGTTAAACAATAAAGTATACATCAAATTTACATTGGGGAGGGAGATAATGTCAAACGTAATATTTTTATAAGTAAATTAAAGAAATTCCCTCTTGCAATGTTGTTCCAAATTGCATCAAAACATTACATTAGCAACAGTATTGTTGCTCTGTCTTGAGAAATCGCATTTCTGCCATATTGTTATTATTATTATTTGTGGAAAAACTAAAGAGAACATGACAATTACATCGAATAGAACGGCTTAATATTCATCCTAATTGCTTTAATGTCCGCCAGTAAGATCGAAGTTTGTAATTGGGACAGACATATGTGGTGGTAATATATGCCTGTCTTTCATCATAAAAGATGTCCTAGAAGCTACAAAGTCTTACAGAGTTCCATGTAATCCTTTAGTTCTAGCCCCCATGTACTAATAGAATATCTTGTATAGTAAGACCATGAAAGAACGATTTGAGATAGAAATTTAGCAGAAATAATTAGGCTCTTACCAACAATCGTTGACGACTCGACTGGCTTAAAAAGTAAATAAACTTGGAAATGTAACATTTCGAGAGATATGGAAACGTTATAGTAAGTGTGTTAAATTTCTTGTTATATACGATGTAACACGTTTAGATTTACAGTAATTATACAGGATGATCAATCAAGGAGGAAACTTCGCAACACCGTTGACCGGGTCCAATATTCCTAACAGATTACTGCTGTAACTGCAACTGTAACGAAGCGCTTTTATCAGCGCTAATGACTCATTCTGCTATCGGCAGTTACAGTAGTAATCTGTGAGGAATATTGGGTCGGGTCAGCGGTGTTGCGAAGTTTCTCCTTAACTGAACGCACTGTAAATTGTTTTCACTTTCCTTCTATCACAGGTTCTTCACATTATCCCATATAAGTTTTTTTTCGTTGGCGCTACAGCCCTCGTTTGGGCCTAGGCCTACCTCTATGAAACTCTCCGTTCACTTCGGTTTTACTAGATCTTAGACATACGGTCGGACTCCTTGGGCGGGTGATCAGCTCGTCGCAAGGCCTCTACCTGTACACAAACACAGAAAAACGCACACAAACATCCATGCCCTGAGTGGGATTCGAACCCACGATCCCGGCTTCCGAGCGAGCGAAGACAGTACATGCTTTAGACCGCTCGGCTACCGTGACCGGCCCCATATAAGATTACTTCTCTAAAATATCCAAAGTCCTTCTTGTTATTAATACAGAAATGTCACTTAGCCGAGGGTTTTATCTTCTTCGATAAGTTGCAGTTTTCTGCACCTCCTCCCTCGGTAGCTAAGAATTCGGTCANTCACGTTCCAGATTAGTTATTTGGCATAAGAGTTATGTCTTATTATCTGTATGTACACATACACACACACACCTTAAATTTTCTTGTACCGACTGTCCAGCACAGAGAATGCACTCAGTAGGCTGTTCATTTATCTGTGGCCAGGTGGCTGTTGCAGAATGAGTTGTCTGAGTTCCTCAGATCGAATGCGTTCTTTGTGAGTTTTCCTTCTCTCGTGGTCGTAGTGATGGGGAGAGTTCATTCAGTAAAGAAACCATATGACCGGAGTTCGATTTCTTGCAGGGATAAGAATTGTTATCTTCATGACTACTGGTATGCTGATGCCGGCTCTAAGATTTTCCTACCTCCTCCTAGTCACTAGTTACATGGGATTTATTGTCTCAGGGTTTTTTTTATTTCTAGTGGGGTGGAACTAAGTCCCTTGTACTGCGGCCACTTCTGACCTATTGTACCAGCCCCAGATGATAGGTGAGGGTGACTGTGGAGCAATTGGTG
>NW_019723298.1:1101873-1101946 GCF_002891405.2 Cryptotermes secundus
TGGGAGAAAACCTGCCCCCGCGCCACTATGTCCACCACAAATTCCACTTGACCAGACCCCGGGATCGAACCCG
>NW_019723298.1:1103503-1123540 GCF_002891405.2 Cryptotermes secundus
GATTGGATTGATCTGGCTCAGGATAGGGACCAGTAGAAGGCTCATGTGAACACGGTAATGAACATTCGGGTTCCATAAAATATTGGGAAATCCTTGAGTAGCTGCAGATTTGGCTTCTTCTCAAGAAGGGCTCAGCTCCGTAAGTAAGTAAGTGTCCTTGTCCTGTTACTGTGAGGGATGAATATAAATTTCAAGTGCATGTGTATAAACGAATTGCTTCGGAAAATATATGGACCTGAAAATGGTGAAGTTCTTTTGAATCATCATTCAACGAAAAATGAGCTTGAAATTTGGAAATTTGAATGTCAGAAATATCATTATGTCATGTTTATTCAAGGGAATGACATAGATTTAGCCAAGAATAAAAATTATCTTGAATAAATGTGGTTTGAGTGTAGAAAATGGTTTAGCATGTCTCAGAATAGTAGGAAATATCGGACTTTTGTCAACATGTGAATATACTTCGTGGCTTTATAAATATTGGACATTTCCTGACTAGCTGAGCTACTATTAATGGGTATCACTTTAAGAAGAACAGCTGCTCCGCTGAAATGAATGTTCGATATAAAGAACTGCAAACACTCCGGAGTATTATAATCTGGCACGGTTCCATTTTGGTTTCATGTGAACTATGAATTGCATTTGATCGATGTGCAAAAGGAAATGAAGTTTTCGTGTGTATAATTAATTAGGCATCACAGCATGAATATATACGGGAAGGTGGGTGTAAGATATAGCTCTACGTATTCTTAACTGGATGAGGGTTCTTGGTTTTATTGGACTAATGCGCTTGAAAATTAAATTATTCCAGCAACTTGAGACTCGACCTTCGTACCGAAGAAGTCGAGTACTTTTTGGAGATGTAAAGTGGATTGACGTTCGAAAAGATGGATGGATCCATAAATCCAGTGTGCGTTCATTTATGTACTTCGCGAAAACAACACACAATTAAAAGAATCGTTTCTTTAGTTCTGAATTAGGCCTGTCAGGGATTCGTATACTATAGAATAAGAAGAGAACCTTACCCTGTAGGCAACATGCCTCATGGTGGGATTGTGAGCTACTCTTATAGGATTAATTACTGTATATAAAAGCATTTAATCTATTAAAAGCTTAACTGCATAGACGGGGTTTGGATTGGTAATTGAATTTATTGCACACTTATGCAACTCGTTACTACAATTCGCAAATCGCTATAGAACACACTAGATCTTCTCCGTCTGTTACACTCTTCCCTAGCCGTTGCTCGATAGCGGCTTCCAACGGCGAACGTTCCATTTACTCTGGGTTCCCGAACTGTGTCCGGCGTCAGCTACTAGCTTCTAACAGCAACAGCTTACAACGACTGAACCCCAGCGGATATCTGACTCACTAACCAACTCTTTGCAGCTCCTAACTTGTCTTGCTTATAACATCTAGGCACCGACTGCACAGAAAATACCATTCCCCTGTTGCTGTTTACGGGCTGCTGCCTAGTAACGGCCGTTGTATAATCGCTTATTTCGCGATCGTTGCTTAACAACTGGTCTACACGCCACAATACTATAGAAAGAGATCAACGGGAATATGGATATTTGTAGCTTAGATAATAGCATTGCATAGAGACACGATGTCTTGCCAATTTGAACAAACTCCAAAGAAGTTGTACTGAAGACAAGTTCCACACAGCGGCTAGCAACATCGTTTCCACATTCATGATATGGGGATATTAGTAAACAATAGTTGTTCAAGTTACGATTATTAATGGGCATATGACAGCACCCAACTGTGAAATTGCTTGCCCCTTTAATATTAAGTGCGACAGTAAATAAACCATTATACATTTCCGGAGCCTGATTTAAATGTGAGCGACCAGGACGGTTACCACGGGGCCTCCACAAAACAGAAATAGAATCCACAGATTATATTGAGACGTTTGCTTCTGTAAAATCGTGAAACCTTGGTTTGAATTTTGAGTTATTATAGAAAATGAAAAATAATTTTCATAATCTAAATTTGTTTTTACATACAGGAGCCTCCATATTTTGATTGTTCCGGGTCCCTCACAATTGTAAATCTCGTCCTGTACGTATCCACAACGGAACTGTTTACTCCTCGTCACAGATTTTCAAGAATCAAAAGGTACTGGAATTGAATGGAACGCATCTGCCTCTCGTCTGTGGTAATTATATTTATTTATTGCTCGGGAACATAAACACTGTAAAGGAAAACACGGAAACTCTATTACAGTTGCTAAGAAGGTCTTCAAGATGTGGAAACGGGGCAAATTAATCATGTGTACAATTCTCCTCACTAGAATCCAGGACCAGATCATAAGACAAAAATAATTGATGAACCATTTCAGAATGTGGAGACATCAGAATAATTGAGAACGACAGCGAAGTATTTAAATTAGGACACTAAGAAATTAAGTTAGGATATATATTCGCAGCTACTTATTTCAAAATTTTTTCATATTCCCCTTTCCAGCCTAAAAACTTGTTTAAATTTAAAAATCTATTAATGTTATGCGTTGTTTTACACTGGAATTTCATTTGGTCTCTCTCCTCGAGGGAATATTTTAGATTGAATGTGTCCAGGAGCAGAGCGATAAAGAAAATATTTCGTTCTAAGAAAGAGAAGTAACAAATGCATACAATTGCATAATGAGGAAGCTTCTTGCATTTCGATTTCCCATAATGGCCAGGGAGGCTTCACCAGCTTCATAAATAACTTGTAAGTTTTGTGGGAAGACTTATACAATACAGTTACAGTTGAGTTGAACGGAGACCAATGAACATGAAGACTAAGCATACGTTAACAAATTCTGATTAATCTAACCAATTTGAACATATTCATCCCGAGAAGATGATAATCTCTAACTAGACAATAAATAACCCACCGTTATGAAAACCGAAGATGCAGCATCGTACTCACAAAAGTCCGCCAAAGGACTCTACAACACCCCAGATGAATCCTCTTACTCTCAAGCCATGTTTCTTCAAGTTACATCCTATTTATGCCTAGGACTCTCGTGGGGTCTCTGCTCTTTAGATTTTATATTTTGGAATCTATTGGAAGTCGGAAGGTCACGGGTTCAATTCGCGATGAAATCATTGGATTTTTCAATTGACCTAATCCTTCCAACAGCACTGTGACCCTGGGATCGACTCAGCCTCTGGCAAAAATGAGTACCAGAAACCTTTCTTGGGGTAAAGGTGGCTGCACGTAAGACTGACAAACTTGAGCCGATTGTCTAGAAAATGTTGGAGCCTCGACGTCTCACAACCCTATGGGCCTTCACGTACTGATACAGGGATGGCTTTACCTTATTTATTAGAATATGCTTATAGAAAATTTAGTTTGGAAATTATTTGAGTAAACACCTTGCTTTATTTTGAATCAGTGTTTGTTATTGTAGGACTGAGGGCTAACATTGTCTGTTTGCACTGTCGTATAGATACTTTTTCTACTGATGCTAGGTTTGTGATTACGTTTTACATTAAGCCGGGCCAAGTGAGGGAGGAAGAAAGACATCAAGTCCAGGAGTTATATTAAAATTTCTCTCTCTTCCTATTGCTTAGGTCTACAGGAGATTCGTTCCACTGCTCTGGGCCAAAACCATCCATCGCCTTTCTTCCTTCCTCTCCTTCTTGGCGGGCACTTCACTGAAGGTCGGAAATAATCACAACTCAGCAAATATGTTCAGTGGAAGGATCTGAAATGCGAAATAATACATTATGATTCCACGTTTCCTTGTTTTAGAATACAGTTCTTGCTGATGAAACAATGATCTTGTAAAAAGAATAGGACCAACGAATGACGTCTGGGAAATCACATGTGGAAACTGTTTAATTCAGAAGATAAATATAAACTTAGAATCTTTCGCAAGCGGAAATTGCGGTATGGTCCTTGCAGTTCTTTATTTATAATTTTAAATACTTACGTAACCCTGTTATTTAGGACTCGTATTTGTACCCCTTGAACTATCGCTGCCGTCCGTTATGTACCCCGTAGCTAGACGTGGCTTACTTTTACCGAAATCTTTCTTCTTTGTATTATGATATTTTCATAAGCCTCAAAATCTTGAAGAGGAAACTGATTTATGTCAACGTTCACTTTCTAACTTATACTAAATGTTTAAAAAAGCTCAATACCAAACTGGACATGATGCTGCATTCAATGTGACAAAGCAGGAAGAATGGAAAATGCAGCGTGTGTCTGACAAGAGCAGACAGAAATATCTGGCCTCAATTTCAGATCTTATGAGCCATTTGCTTGTAGGCGCCTTTGCACGAAGAGGGTTGCTACTCAGCATTTCCACTGTAGTTAAAATTTGTTCTGTTGCACAACTTCGCGACTCTTTTTATTCAAACACAGTAGGCTGCAAATTATAATTATTACGATCGGATGACCTTTAAATATTATGATGCAGAACAACAATTGCAATTCTCGGACGCCACGGAAAACACCGTCTCCCATTATTGTGGATGCATGTTTACAGCAACACATTTCGCATGGCTCCGTGATTTGCTCGGCGAGGACCGCAGAGAAAACACAGTTTCCCTTCCATTGATGCCCATATTCGTGTTTACAGTGCTGTTGCCTGGCAACCCGTTGATCAAATCCGTTACATTATGAAGTCTCATACTCCTTAAACCAAAGTGATGGCCTTCAAGCTAAACAACTAATTTCATGGGATAGAATACATGTGAAGCTGGAAATAACTCAGATGATCAATAAATTATCTGCTTTATGGAACTTTAAAGATTATTACTGTGTCAGTAACAGCCAGCCACTCATTCCTATGCGAGGCGAGTGGATCTTGTTAAAACTTTCACACATACTGCAACAAACCTTTAAAATCCAGTGGTACATGTACTGCCTTCTCTAACATACTAAAACTCTGCAGTCTGCTAACAAAGAGCATTTATGTGTTTCGTACGATTCTTAACAATAAACAGTGTTTCTTTCTCTTAAAATTAAGTGGTTTGTCTTTTCAGCGAAGACGATGTATTTCCTGTGAGGTACGAAGTGAATTTTTAGGTACTATTTGGAAGAAATTCATTCTTTAAATGTTTAATATAATTTTTGATATTTTATATCATACAAACCGAATCTCGCAAATAGTCTCTTCAGTTTTTCAGATTAAAATATTGCATGTATATATTGTATCTACTGTACTTCTTTTCTTTTAATTCGCTTAGTGGGGGGGGGGACTCCAGCTGGGTCCACTCGGCACGTCGGCCACTTATTGGCCTATTGTACCTGCTCCGGGTGATTATGATGATGTAGAATTTGGTGGAATGAAGATTGGCAGAGGAAACCGAAGTACTCGGAGAAAAGCCTCCCCAGCGCCGCTTTGTCCACCACAAATCCCACTTGACCGGACCCGGGCTCGAACCCAGGCCGCCGCAGTGGGAAGCCAGCGACTAACCGCTTGAGCTATGGCACGGCCTACTTTACGTCTTACATGCTCCACTCATTCCTTACCCTTTCATTTGATGGCTCACTATGATGGAAAGTAGGCCCCAAAATTATGAAGTTTGTCATTATGCGACCTCCTTCATAATCCTCTGCCTCTCTATTCTTAGATCTACGTGTTGTTCTTGAACACATTTAATCTGATGTTCCCCTAGATAAAGCTTTACAGCCACACGCACCTTTAAAACAAAAAAGAAAATAAATATAACTTTCAGTTTGGGATTGTAATGTTGCGTGTTTTTACGAGAGTTAAAATATTGTCTTTCAGGATATGGAACCGTGTACTGCAGTAAAAGATTACCTACATTTCAGAGGAACGTTTTGACTCCATCTTCAAGATATAACTTGGATCTTCTAGGTTCAAAACTTTCTAATAATATGTCGACAAAGTCTACCAGACTATATGCCGTCATATCCCATGAGATAATAATTTTCACACTCACCCCCATGAGAACCTCAGATTTAACATTCACTAAACTTAATTTCGTTTTCTTCAAACAAGTCCTTAACAAATTCTTGTTTCGTGGCCTCATTGCTGTGTGAAACGCCTCATCAGAATACATCAACTGCTGCCAACTGTAAGAGTGTTAATTGTTGTATTGTAGTCTTCGTTCCTTGTGATTATAAAACCTGAAAGCGAGCTCCGACTTTCATTGTTTTCTGCATCGGCCGTGACTAATAGCGACGTCACTAAAATTCCGTATTAATCACGAAATTGTCCTCGGAATTTACCGTTGTTCGGCACGAAGAGATGAATGTGGGCAGGACTGATTTTACGAGTAGTCTGCTCTTGAAAGTCTAAGTAACTTTGTGAAGGAATGGTATAAGCCACAATTTTCATCTTAAATTGGCTAGCTTTCCATTTTCACGTCTGTCCTGTATCCAGGAGGTGCGCTTGCCTGGCGAAAGTAGGGTCTAATTTTAAAGTATTAAAATTTATCTAAGGTACGTGCCTTTACTGGAAAATGTATCTGGTCCGGAGAGTATACCGTATTTACGCATGTATAGGCCGCACATTTTTTGCCAAAAATTCAAGAGGAAAACTGGGGTGCGGCTTATATTCGAAATATTCGAAATCACACTTCATTTAAAAAAAATTAACGTTGCCAAATTTCGGAATAATTTCTACTCCTGAAATAATATTCCAAGAAAATTATTTTTTCTATAATTTCTGTCCTTAAATTGTGCTACGGCCTATACATGCGTAAATACGGTATATTAAAAAGATTTTAAACTTACTTCGAAAGAGTCAAAACTGTTTAACGCGGAAAGATAAAGGTAAATAAAAAATTCAACAAAAAATGGCCTGAATTCATTCTTTCCTGCTCGTATAATTTTATTTCGTGTTAAGTGTCCTAGAGATTATGGAAAAGGAATTTCTTAGTCATGAATGGGAAACGAATATGCCAGACAACGCATAAAATGTGTACAGATTATTTAATGGGATGCGGATAAAAGGAAAGGAAATAAAAGGAGAAGAAAGAAGAAATAAACAAAGTAGATAGATGGAAAGAAAGGAGTTCCGACATTACCCAGACCTTAACCCTCACTATGTGAAGTATGTAAATAAATAATCTGTAAGTTTACCTCAACTGCCATATTCTGGAGACGCAGTTCATGAAGTGCTTTTTCTGCTTCAAACACTTTGGCTTGCATGTGAGTTAATGTAGCGAAATTTGAGATATGCAGAGCTACAACTTTCCGTTGCAGCCCTCCCTGTTCTAAATCACACACTTGTACAGAGTACGCCCACAAATTACCACTTCTGTGTTCCGTCTTATTATTCATAATGGAATACGGTTTATGATTTAGTATGTCTATGTGCGTTCTTTATGCAGGAATGTGGATCATTGGTGTTAGTTACGAACATGACCTGAAAATGATGGCAGTGAACAGTAATGAGAGGTACCACTGCTTCAGTAGAATAGACCTTCGCCGATAAAGGCTACACAGTTGTCAAATTCATTGTGGTCGTATTTGGAAACGTTCCTGAAAGGCTCTAACGTATAATTGTGGATCAGTGGAAGGGCTAACTAGAAGTGGGAACTGTAAAATGTTCTTTAATAACGGCCGTGGGGATCCGTTGCGCTGACCACGCGACGCCCTCTATCCGCAAAAGTTGGCACTAACTTCGCCGACAAGCGGCGGTCGCTCGGTCGGTATAGTTCGCTTGCGGACTACAGGCCACGGAATTATATCATTAATTGTTTCATTTTCGTTAAATCCACTAATGTTCTCCTTCCGTGAAATTCCTGCTGGACATTTCGTATGCTGGATATTTCAATATCCCACTGATTTTTTTTGTATCATATAGAGGAATAATCAACATTTAGTCTATAATAAAACTTTATTAATATGTAAGATTTGAGGCTTTCACGGCGGTGACTATGAAGAAAGCAGTCTTCTGGGCTTTGGCGCCGTGTATATGTGGTGTTAACCGACGTTTCGGAGGAACGTATCGCCCCCATCTTCAGGGTTGAAGAAAAAGTATAGGTAAATCTGCAAGCGACAACACCGTGAGACACGGTAACGCAGTCTGCGTTACCGTGTCTCACGGTGTTGTCGCTTGCAGATTTACCTATACTTTTTCTTCAACCCTGAAGATGGGGGCGATACGTTCCTCCGAAACGTCGGTTAACACCACATATACACGGCGCCAAAGCCCAGAAGACTGCTTTCTTTATTAATATGGGTCTTAAAGAAATAATGTATGAAGGTATCGAATGAGTTTAATTGGTTCAAGATTTTGATTCTGTGCCGGGTACTTTTAGAATTATACCTTTGGGTTTTGTTAACTTCCGGCATGTGATTGGCCATCTGAGAGACTATTATCCTCTCGGGATATGCTCTCTTCGTGAAATTAGTCAAATTCGACTTCTCGAAACTGAATAAGGGCATATAATATTTAATTTGTAATAGGACCTACCTCGTATACACTAAAATCACATCCTGCTGTCAATAAATTATCGACTTTTCTCTAAATACATAAACAATGAAAGTACAGGAATTTAAATTTAGCACGTAATCAATTTCCACTCGCCAAACTTAGATTCTTCTCAATGGCTCTTCCAGCCCATTCAGGGCCTAGGCCTCTATTTAGTTCCGTAGAACTCCCTGGATGAGCGATCAGCCCGTCGCAAGGCCGCTACCCAAACACAGGACAACACAAACAGAATAAACGCACATAGACCTCCATGCGTCGAGTGGGATTCGAATCCACGATCCCAGCGTCCGAGCGAGCAAGCGCGGCTACTGTGACCGGCCGCCCAGCTTATATTAGGGGGTTTCAATGAAGAGACAGCTAAATTATAAAATCAGTTTCACATGATTAACCAACTAACTTTCTTTAGGGAACTAAATACATATTCAGTAATAATACATCACGGTCGTCTGTGAAATGCTCTGGATTTACGAGTATACCCAGTATTTTCATGAGTTATGACCTATTTCAGCGCTCTGAGCTGCAGATGCGATATATCGTTACTGCACCAAGGGAACAAGTAAGGACTGCAGCGATCTCTCGGCGTGAAGCTAACCACATGCATGTAATTCGGATTACTGAACAGATGGTCCTAAAATACCTACAAGCAACGTAATACGAAAGTGGGTCAAGTACAATGAATGTTGTAATGGTGTTCTTGGGGAAATAACGTAGTTCTCTGTGGCTGAAGAAAATAATTACTCTGGATACAGACATTTCTGAAGTTGTAAAGTTTCTGTGTGGGATTTGAGGTTCTCATAGAGGTGGTTAACAAAGACTTCTGTCTTCTGTGATATAACACCATCTAATCCACTGAAAGTCAACCGACGTTTCAGAAGAACATGTCACCTCCAACTTCCGGTTAGAAGACACGCAAGAAACCAGTTTGGAGCAGGTAGGAAGCTGGGCATACTTCACGTTGGTTTCTTGCTTGGCGTATTCTTTGACCCTGAATTCCTCTGAAATGTCGGTTGACTTATAACAAACTACACGGCGTTATATCCCAGATGATAGATCGCTTCGTAGTAAAGGCCAGTCGGTGGAGTACAATTTTATCATTCTTTGGGTTTATGTAGTTTCTGGATGTTGTCCATCGTTTTATATTCTGAGGAATACAACGGTTAGGAAACCGAATTTATTTCTGTCCTCGGGTTCCGAAACGTTATGTCCCTTTAGAAATTAAACGACGGACAAGGTCCAGAAATTCAGAATCATTTAGTAATTGCTTCTGTTCTTCTACATTCTGATTTCTCTTTATCTACTTGTTTTATGCCCTTCATAAATTATTCGCGAGACTGAAATTCACTTCTCAATGAAAATAGTGTAAAATTGTTTGTTGATGAAATAATTGTCTCCATTATAAATGTCTCTATTCCCACTAAATCTTTCTCACATTTTGTTTATAATTTAATATAGTATTAAATTTGATGTTGGAGAAACACTATTTGAAGCTACAGATTGCACTTAACTGGCTCAGGGCAGAGTCCGCTCTCGGGGTCTTGTGCACTTGTAACAAACTTTCGAGTTTCATAAAAGGCCGGATATTCTTGATCAGATGAGCCGATTATCAATTTCCCTGGAATGACTCTGTGGTCTAGTGGTCAGAGTTCCTTCCTACAGATCCAGATGTCCCGGTTTCGATTCCCGGGGCTACCAGATTTTCTGGGAAGTAGTGGGTCTGAAACGGGGGCCACTCAACCTCGTAAGGGTAACTGAGGAGCTATTTCAAGGCTATAGCGGCTCCGGTCTAAAAACAGAAATTAACTGCAGTGGGGATCCATTGCGGTGACCAGATGACACCCTCTTTCCGCAAAAGTTGGCACTAACTTTGCCCACAAGCGGCGGTCGCTCGGTCGGTATAGTTCGCTTGCGGACTACAGGCCATGGAGTTTGCTTTTTTTATTGTTTTTACTGTAGTCCATTGACTCATCCAAGACCTCGTAGTGAAACGCATGTTTATACACTATGCATATTTTATGTAATGAAAGAAAATATTATACTTGTCCTGAACTCCGCCCCCATCTTTGTTTGAAGAAATTAATAAAATTAATGTATGGATTTCAAACATTAAAATTCCATGCAAAATTCAGTAGTTAAATGATGGATAATTAGAATTTCGTCTAGACACCATGAACTTTCAGACTTCTGATTTCGAAATACGTATTTTAAACTCGAGTCCTTTGATTAGAATTGTTTTTGTAGAAGTGACAACGTAAGAATTGGGGGACGGCTGCGACATATACCCGAGCCGCCCAACCGGGAAAGTCCGACGTTTCTCCCGCCAAGCCGAAATGCAGAAATTCAGACTGCCTTCAGAATCAACAAACCTATAGGCCAGTAGTTCATAAAGAGAAGCCAGCCCAGCAGACGGTACAAATGCTCTATATCATTATGCATTCATTACCTCGATATAACGTTTACATGTGAGTGTTAAAGTTCCTTTTCGGAAATAGAACAAACTCGAAACTTGAAATCACTGTTTCCTGTGCAAAGCGTCTGACGAATTTTCGAAGATTTTGTTCAGACTCAGAAATGATTCCGTCCAGTGTAGTTTCAGTGAGAACTGAGCGTTTTGCACTCGGCCCGTTTTTGCTCAGTAACGACCGTATCTGTGTTAATCTAATTAGGAAGGTATCAGTAGTTGATGTGGAACTGTAACATCCAAAAATTTACGCCCGAATCTTCTCCTTACTTTTCTTACAAATCCATCGTTCTCATGAGCATTACACATGAACACACGACTTTCCAATGTGTAACTCACACTTACCGTTTCGACACAGGAAATAACAGGACTGCGTAAACGAGTGTTTACAGCACAGGCTGGCGCCGGAATAGCGTAGTCGGTATAGCGACTGGCTCCTGGCTGGACAACCGAGGGGTCAGATTTCGAGTCCCTGTATGGTCAAGAATTGTCTCTTCTCCACCTCGTCCAGATCGGCTCTGGGACAACCCAGCCTCATATTCAGGGTACCGGGGGGGGGTCTTTCCCCAGGGGTAAAGCTGCCAGGCCGTGAAGTTGACCACTCACCTCCAACTAGTACCGGGTGCAAGAAAATGTGGATCTTTACATCCACTCCCCAATACACCCTCATGGCGTGGTCTTTAATTAGTTAAGCACAGGGACAACTTTACATTTTTACCTTTTACCGCTGAGGCCAATTATACAGGTGATCCACTTGAGATGTTATAAAAGTAAACCGCTGTAGCAACAAAAACGTGGGGCTCACACTGGATTTGGGCCATATGCCACAGACTAACTCCACCGTATCTGTTCAATAATCTGTTCTACCGAGATTGAAGATGTTCGGGTTTTCTGGTTCCTTTAGACGTCAGAATTTCCACGTGCCAACTTCACTGGAGGAATCTCTCTCTTCCACCTGCGAGGGGCCCACAGATTTGCGGGAAACTCGCAGACTGTCGCACTAGTCATGGGCGTCACATCATAGGAAAGCTTAGGAACAACGAACATGACATGTGTATTTATCGAAAAGGCTTTCGTTTATGTTGTCTGAACCTTCAGATTTTTCTTTTTATCAAGCAGAAGAACTGTTGCGCTAAGCTGAGAACAAAGGGAATTGTTAGTAAGAGATCTCATCTGACATGTCCGTTTCGGAAGTCAGTGGAAATGTGAAGCAGTCAAATTCAGAAACACATACTTTTTCTTCAGATAGAATACTGACATATCCGAAGAAAATGTTTTTGTTATATTTCAATCTGTTTTCATAAACAAAGAAAACAGGTAATGCAAACTAACTGTCACAAACGGAGGCGCCTCATGTCCTCATTTCATAATATCTAGTTTCATATCTTAGAATATAATTCTGATGAATAAAGACTCTGTATTCGGCATAAACACTTAATCTTATTAAAAACTACTAATTTCATCTGAATCATTTAAAATATAAATACAAATTTATTAAAATATATCCTCTTGCCAATAGATTCAGAGTTATTGAGGGACGTGAAAGGAAGCGGTTGTGGACTATTTTAATGTAATCTACTATTCCAGCGCTTCCCTGGAAATAGTGAGGAAAACTACAACGACACCCAATCAGGATTACTGAAACCTGGGACCTCCGAAATAAGTAGCAGATATTCTAAAATCCGATCAGGACTTTCGGTAGGATACATATTGTGTGGTTAAAAAGGAAGGCGGCTTTTAAAAGATAAATATGTAAACCTTTGCTCGATAGGATCCGATGAATCCATTGAAATTTGCTATTTAATTTACCGGTGCCGTCTTTTTGTAATAGAATGGTTACCAAAGATGTTAATTACTATTTCATTCGTCTTTTGAATATGTTATGCGGTGGGTGCAATCGACCTTCCCATTCACGAGGAAAGGCTTCGAGAAGAGAAAGTACATTACACCCAAACAGGCAGTCCAGTGACCCTGCAAAATTAAAATGTCATTGCTCCTATTCCCAGCTATCTCTACGATAGCATTCAAACTTAAAAAGCGTATAATTACAGTTGAATTATTTTGCGGTGACCGCTGAATTCTGACTGCGCAGGAAAATTTGTAGAGCCCACTCTCACAAATGTAACACCTCTGGGAGTGTTTGGGTGTGAACAATTTCCCAGTATTCCTACTAACACCATCAAATGCTGGATGATATTGTGATATATTTACTCGAAACAAGAATTGTGGAGTCAGAGAACCAACCATTGCTAAGTAAGGGCTGTTTAACAGGCAACAGTGGAGTAACTGTTGGAAGCGGTATTTTCTGTGCGGTCAGTGCCGAGGCTATATAACGAGGATCAGCTGCCATGACGGGACAGCCTTGAAACAGCGATTGGAAGGGTAGGAAGTTGGTGTGAGATGGCAGCCAGCCTAGGCGAACATAAGCTCGGGAGAAAATGAACTTCCGCTGTTAGGAGACGTTTCAAGCAGAGCAGTGAAGACCGTGACTGAGAATACTAACCTGTGTGTGATAGTGATATGTGAAGTGTAGTCACGAGTTGTTTAAGAGTCGAATAAATCCGATTACTAATCCAAACCCCGTCTATAATCACTTAAACGCGTGATATTATGTATCATCTATGGTACGTAAATTACAAACTGAATTTCTGCACAATAGGAAAAACGGCGAACAATCGAGCGTATAGCGAGGTAACAGTAAAAGTCCCTTGTAATATTACGTGGAAATTCTGTTAATTAATAACTAATATTTAGCGCAGAAACATAGCCACGGCTTGTTAATTGTTTATGAGGGCAAAATATTCGATTGTATGAATACAAGCAAGGCCATGTTTCACTCATTTCCTTTCCCTGCGTACTGACAGCCAAATGTCCCTTCTCTTCTTTCGTCTTCTGTACATTGCCGCGCAGTCGAGGGCCAACATGAAATAACATAACGATACACTCAGATTACTGGTGTGAAGTGGGAGCGGCAGCATAGCTCTTGTACAGTATGGGTGTTGCCGTATTAAATCCAAAGCCGATTGCTCTGTATGAGGTTGAAACATCCAGGAAACCTTACGACATGCCACCTCCAGCCATCGATCCGATCCTACGCTGACAACTCAGATCACTGAACCGAAGTCAGCTAATGACATTGACTCTAATACTTCAACCGTAAGTCTTCACTGAGGTACTTACCGCCGGAAATGTTCAATGGTAAGAAGATTCAAAACGTGTGGTCTCTAAACTTGTACAGAATAAGAAAAGAAAGCATTATTCATTCTTATGTTTTGCATCCGGTTGTGTATGGGTCTACAGCCCTTGTGGACACTGGCTACTTTTTCGGTTTCTTAATCTATACACAGTCGATACGGCTCCTTGGACAGGGGATCAGCAAGGCCGCTAGCTAACACAAACACAGAATAAACGCACACAGGCATCCATGCCTTAAGTGGCAATCGAACCCATGATCCCAGGGTTCGAGCGGGAGAAGACGGTTCATGCCTTAGACGGTGCGGCCACTGTGATCGGAAAACTTTTACTAATTAACTGACAGCTTTTACATGACAGGACTGTTAGCAATGGATCCATTGCGACAAGCAGTCTAGCAATGAACGTGAGCGCCGTTTGTTAGTTATAAACACGTGATGATGGTCGTAAATGACGGAAACTTGTAGCAAAATAACATTTTAATGAACTAACTGATTTCATCGACAATTTGAGTCTATCAGTTAGTTATATAAAATACAAATTTTTTTGTGGTCGACTGATATACGTAGAAACCTCTCTCTTTGACTACAAAAATATATTCTTCGAATAAATGGGAAGTTACGTATTTCAGGTGTCTCATTTAACAATTTTAATTACACGACAGGAAAACATTAAAATTTTAGGTGTATTCTGAAACAACGCATTGATTTCCTGCAGTCGAATTATCTATCCGTCCATCGGGCTGTATTCTTAAAACAACTTACTTTTGACTGAGGTGCATTTCCATTAAATTTAACGAGAGAGGATCTCACTAAAATTTTCGATAAAATTTTGTTGGCCTAAACTTGGACACTGATGAACTGCTTTTTCTTTCTCACTTTTTTTCAATTTGAAAGGGCAGGTTAGCATTTCTGTAAAGCTTGATACTCACTAAGTGGCCCGCCGGACGAAGATAATACTGTTATTGCTTTCTCACATAGGCCTATGTAATATATATCAGAACGTACTGTGATCGTGAAAATAAATCGATATCAAAATTATGGTAGATTTATGCGTTTTTGGAATTCCTAATTGCGAAAAAATGCTTTTTTTGAATGCCTTGTGCCGGGCTGTCATGTATGTATGTTTCTACATATGCGTTGCAGCGCGTGAACGGTTGGATGCATGTACGTGTGAATGTATGTATGTGTGCCTCGGTAGCGCCTAAATTACTAGACGGATTTTAGCCATATTCGGTATTTAAAAATACATCAATCGTAGGCCAGTCTGAACATTCTAGCTCAAAAATTTGGGCTCCTTAAAAGGGCCCTAAACACAAAATGGCGATTTTCTGGTAAATAACTCCAGTGATTTCTTTTAAATTCTGTCAATTTATGGAGATCATATCCCTAAGTAAAACTGCATAGATTGAATGTTAAAGATACGCGTACTAAGGGCCCAAACATTAGATGCCAGTTTTCTTTAAATTTGCTTTACTTGTCCATTGTTTTCCTGTATTCAGCAACCAAAAATGACCTACCGAACAACAACAGATGTAATTTTCAAGATAACGTACCCAAGGTCAATCATTTATGGGAAGCATATGCAATATATTTTAGCATAATTTCTTTATTTAAAAAAATAATATAGGCATAAGAGATTATCTTGCTGTCAGTATGTCTGGGTGTGTATGCCCCCTTGCGAGGCTTATCATATGGGAAACGAGTTTATTATGCTAAATAAACATTATTGTTGGACTTTTACAAATTATAATTACATTTATTAATTTTTAATTTTCAACTGTTTTGAAAGTTTTTTTATTATTATAATCTCTCTGTGGCTCCACCGCTGTTTGTCGTAGCTTGGCCGCTTTTCAGTTTCTTGATCTTTTACACAGTCGGTAGGACTCCTTGGACGGAGGATCAGCCCGTCGCAATGCCACTACCTGCACACACAGGACAACATAAACACAGAATAAATGCACACAGACATTCATACCCCAAGTGGGATTCCAACCCACGATCCCAGTGTTTGAGCGGGCGAAGACAGTTCATGCCTTAAACCACGTGACCACTGTGATCAGCTTTATTATTATAATAGTGCAGTAAATTATATTATTGTTATAATAGCCCCTTTCTGTGGATAAGAATTCAACCCAATTATCCAAATCCTTAATTAAAGGTAAGATGTAAGTTTGTCCCTGTACTTAACTAATTAAGCATTACGCCATGAAGGCGTATGGGGGAGTGGGTGTATAGATGCACATTCTCTTGACCTCGGTACTAGCTGAAGGTGAGTGATGAGCTTCACCCCCCTGCCGCTTTACCCCCAGAGAAAGAACCCCCGGTACCCTTTGGATAGAAGGTTGTGTGATCCTCAGAGGCGGTCTGGATGAAGTGGAGAGCAGAAAATTCTTGACCTTACCGGGACTCGAAGTCCAACCCCTCGGTCGTCCAGCCTGTAGCCAATCGCTATACGGACTGCGCCATCCTGACACGTAAATGTAATTACCCGAAACATTTGTCACTAATTAATTCGGATAATCGGCGTTCTACTCTATCAGCAAAGTTCAGATCATCGCCTTGTATATAATTCAATTACACGCACAACAAGCTAAGCTAACGTCTTCATTACAGTAAGTTCTGTGGAAGGGTACTTAATAAAGCACACGAATAAAATATTCAATTAATATTAACCTTGATTTTCATATATGTATGTTATAAACTATGTAGTTTATGTTGCATTATTTAACTGAGATTTGGAAAGTGATTTGATGCGGTCCAGCATACGTCATTCGAAATCCACTACCGGTCCTCCCTAGACATGCAGTGAGTACCACTGCCCTGAAGTGTCTGAATTCACATTCAGAATGTATCATGGCCATATGCTAACTACCCTGGTAAGCTTCTCTTAGTATCCTCAGTTCATCCATATTCCAGGCCAATCAGCGATATCCTTCAGTATATTCTTCTGCTTGTCCTCAGTCCCTCAGGAAAATTCTGGGATAGTGTCTCTATGGAACCACGATCGATTCCTTCCACATCATTTCTAGTTCATCAGTCATCATAGCATCTGACTGCATACAGTCCGGGTGTTGGCAGCATTGCTACATATCTCGCTAGAGGGAGAGACGCATAATTTAACTGACAGAGCAGTAGAATATAGTCCAGGTGTTGGCAGCATTGCTACATATCTCGCTAGAGGGAGAGACGCATGATTTAACTGACCAAGCAGTAGAATATAGTCCAGGTGTTGGCAGCATTGCTACATATCTCGCTAGAGGGGAGAGGCGCATAACTTAACTGACAGAGTAGTAGAATATAGTCCAGGTGTTTGCAGCATTGCTACATATCTCGCTAGAGGGAGAGACGCATAATTTAACTGACAGAGCAGTAGAATATAGTCCAGGTGTTGGCAGCCTTGCTACATATCTCGCTAGAGGGAGAGACGCATGATTTAACTGACCAAGCAGTAGAATATAGTCCAGGTGTTGGCAGCATTGCTACATATCTCGCTAGAGGGAGAGACGGATAATTTAACTGACAGAGAAGTAGAATATAGTCCAGGTGCTGATAACATTTGATCTTAAAATGGATCTTAGAGAGATAGGATGGGATTTTATGGATTGTATTGATCTGGCTCGGGACTGGGACAAGTGGAGGGTTCTTGTGAACACGGTAATGAACCTTCTGGTTCCATAAAATGGTGGGAAATTCCTTAGTATCTGCACAATTGGCGGCTTCTCAAGAAGGCCTCAGCTCCATGCGTGACTGAGTGACAGATATTCCTTTATTAAGCCAGAAAGAATGACTCTGTAAGGTATGCACTTTATATACTGTGCATACGGGAATTGTACTCACTAGGAGTGCCTATTTCAGGCGGGTCTCATTGTAATGGATGTGAGAGAACAGTCTCTCACAAACTTCAGCATTTGGCATTTTCAAATATACGTATTTCGCAATGAGGAATGTTTCACACGCATTTCTGGCTGACAGTTAACGTCGCAGTTACGTGTTAACAAAGTAGAACAAAGAAACAAATCAAATTAAACAATCCTATTTTAACCACGTTAAATTTTAAATTTCTCACAAGGATGTCCAAAATATTTCGAGTCCTCCATCATTAACTGTGGAATCAGGACCTCGGTTGCATTAGGCCTCAAACGAGATGTTGGCATTTAAACACCCGATCTGATGATTTTATTCAAGAACTGGAAACACTGACCATACAAGCAATCATAGCGATTCAGTTTCTTTTATGCATTTCATTGGCGAATTGCTTTGTTTTTCTTCAATATATAAACAGATAATTTTTTTCAAATTTATAGCAAGATTGTTGGAAGGACTCAACCTTCTGGCAAACACAGTGTGTGGTGATGGGACTGCGCTCTTCCGGCAGGTTCCAGAAATAAAGTGAGAGGTCGCTTAGTAACGTCCAGAGTTCAACAGAAAGGGTTAATATCCAAATTGTAGTTCCAAATTATTTTGGTATTGAAGAGTTATGTCTTTTGAGATACAACGCCGTGCAGTCCTCAGACAGGGGGCAAGGACCTGCTTTCACGCTGGTTTTTTGTTTGGCTAATTTTTCGACCCTGAAGTTGGAAACGACTTGTTTCTTCGAAACGTCGATTGACCTTTGACGGACTGCATGGTATTATATCCCAGAAGATCAAACTCTTCCTACCTACCGCTGTGACAATGTCAAAACCTACATAAAGGTTTACTGCTCTCATATGAAGCAAATTGGCACGAGTTCACTCCTCCAATGCAAGCAGTCTAGATCTGTAGATCTAGTGTGAACCGACGCGGAGGAACGTATCGCCTCCATCTTCAGGGTAGAAAACCCGGCGAGCGAGGAACCAGCGTTAACGGATGGCTAACTGCTAGCCACCTGCTAACGCTGGTTCCTCGCTCGGGGATGATAGAATTTTTGACAGCGCATTCGTCGAAGGAAATCAAAATTTTCGCTGGCCAAATCGATTTTGAGTAATGACTGTGCTCCTTCTCTCACAACACTGAAGTCAAAGAGATTATAAATTAAAACAAAAATCCCGAATCCAACCCGCCATGACTTCCTTATGTCCCTAAAATTGAAATATCTTAGAAAGGCGCGTGGAACACTGTGACAAGTGCAGGCGTACTGAAAATACTTGAGGGAAATGATTTCCAGCAAATATGTTAGGCATGACAGCGACACCGAAACTCATGTATGAAGACAGAAGGAGATTATTTTGACTGTAACCACGATTAGAAATCTGAATAGTTTGCATCCTGTTGTGTGTTAAAAATAATGTATGTAAAAATATATAAGGTATGCAGTCTGCACAACAATATTATGTATTTAAAAAACAAAGAAGACACTACTGTATCAACATTTGTTTATATTTGTTTTTACAAACGCGTTTTTAAAAACAAATATAAACAAATGTTGATACAGTAGTGTCTTGTTCGTTTTTTAAATACAGAATATTGTTGTGTAGACTGCTTACCTTATATACCTTAAAATTAGAAATGTTAGTGACTATATAAATTCCAGATTCGGTTCGGTTATTTGTCGAACAATGTAATCACAAAGATTCTCTATTACTATTCATTGTCTGAAATATTTTTAACACAAGGCATTTCAAGATTTGACTCTTTATCTCCAGGAGACTTTCATTGTATTTGTGTGATTTTATTATTTTATGAGTATTGAATATCCAAAGAGGTTTGGGTTTGGTCATCACTAGTCTGAGAAATGATAAATGTACGAAGAACCGCGCTGCTGAAGGGCCTCTAAACCCATTAATACTACTACCAAAGCCCAAGTGAAAGAAACTTGTCTGTATAGTGATAAAAAGTTCCTGAAGATGTAATTAGAGCCAGTTCCCAAGACGCTATAAAAATCATGAAGAACGTCGTCTTCTGGGATATGGCTCCGTGTAGATCTAGTGTGAACCGACGTTTCGGAGGAACTTATCGCCTCCATCTTCAGGGTAGAAATCCCCGAGTGAGGAAGCAGC